>NC_056733.1:296059835-296074835 GCF_019279795.1 Protopterus annectens
TGAAAAGGAGATATCTTATGAGAGAGACCATGGGGGCCCTTCTGACTCATCCAAGTCAGTATCCTAAGTGACCGATTCCTGAGGGGAGTCCAGATGCTTCCTCCTGCAGAGTCTCTTCCTAGGCACTTCTTCAGTGGGGGCTTCTGGAGAGGTCTCGGAAGAACATGGCTCACCCAATGGAGCTTCCTGAGGCTCAGGATCTCTAGGCTTCAATGGAGCATATGATGAAGAGGCAGACCAGTGCTTTCAGGGAGGGAGATGCTCGAACTGATGGAGTGGTTGTCGGGGGGGGGGGGGACAAAGCCCTCCTCATAGCCTCGAAGGCCCCTCAGTCTCGATAAGAGGAATCCCTTGAATCTGAAGATCCGATGGAAATAGTCTGTGCCGGTACAGAGGGCTCCGAGCCAGAGGTCGGGCCCAAACTCACTCTAGCCGAAGCCCCAAGAGGTAAAGTCGGGGGGGGGGGTCCTCCTCATATCCTTGAAGGCCCCTCAGTCCCGACAAGAAGAATCCCTTGAATCCGAAGATCCGATGGAAATAGTCTGCGACGGTACAGAAGGCTCCGAGCCAGTGGTCGAGGCCAAACTCACTCGAGCCGAAGCCTCGAGAGGTAAAGTCGGCACTGACAAGTTGGTCCTACTATCTTCCCCGGACCCGACCGGCAAATGTCAGCCCCAAAGGTATCAGGGCAGTCGGAGCCGAAAAACCTACAGAAGGTCTCGGACCAGCGGGGTCCACAGTCATCAATTCCATGCTCTCCGGCTCTGAAACTTCCATGCAGATCGGAGGAGGAACAGAAGGTGTAGGAGGAACTGAGGTCTGCTCTGAAGCTCCCTGGGTTGGTGCCAATAAATTTGCCAACATCGGTATCTGTAAAAGCTTCTTCACCAAGCAGTCCACATCCAAATCAGTCTACTTGAGGCCCGTGAAGAATGTGACGAAGCCACCGATTGCAATATAGGGGACTTTAAGGTAGGAAATACTGGCTCCAAGGTCAGGGACCGGCTCCTAACCATGACGACAGTCTGTTCTGAAGGCTGTGGAACCAATGTCGAAGCTTTACTAGAAGCGGATTTCGATATAGATGGAGTTTTTGTTGGTTCCGTCTTTTTGAAGTGTTTGTCTGACTTATCCAAGAACTCTTGAAAAGAGGATTTAAGAAGACCTTTATCCATTAATTTTCTCATTCTTTCATGCAACACTCTTGAGCTGAAAGTGTCGTATAGAACAGCTTTCTTGCACATGTACCTCACCCAAGCAGTAAACACATTCAGTATGTCCATTGGTTATGGACATTTTTTGCCCACATCTAGGGCATTTTTTGAAGCCAAACTTGGCTTTCTCCTTTTCCTGCTGAGACATTTTCAGCAAACCAATAGCAAACCCAGTAACAATAAAGATTCACACAAAAAAGCTAGTAAAGCCTTGTGAAAAAAGGGCTTTAAGAATTAAGTTCACAAAGGAAATATTTATCTGCCCTGTATAAAAAAAAGGGCTGCAATTTCACACACACACACACACACACACACACACACACACACACACACACACACACATACTAGAATACCACACACACGCACATACTAGAATACCACTGATATTAAAGAAAAAAAGGCCTTAAAACACGGCCACCAACTTCTACTATAATATTAGTATTAAAGATAACTATGTGCCCTGTAAAAAGGAAGGGCTAAAAACCTAATACAACACATACTAATGAAATATAAGGAGAAAAAACTCGTGTCCTGTGGAAAAAAAAAAGGGCTGCAATCTATTCAACACACTCTTATATAAAGATAGAGAAAGGGCCTAAAAACACTGCCACTAATTTCTCTGTTATTAAGCTAGCTCAAATAGAGAGAAGAGAAGGCCTAAAAAAAACGGCCTTAAAGACTAACAATATAATCTAACTATTGAAAAGATCTAAACACAAAATATAAACTGCACACTATGTAAATGGCTAAATGGCTATTTTAGCTAATATAACAGATATTTTTGTAAAGAATAAAAGTTATTCACTGGCCAGAGCTGGTCAACTACGTCCGATCAAATTGCAGTGGCAAACAAGATCTGAGAGAATATCAGGGTGCATCATGGGATAGGGAGTTGGCCTCAACCTGGTTGAAGACCTTGAGCTTTTGCAGTTGGCGGAGTCAGAGCCGAGGATCGGCTCCAAACCCATCAGTAAGAATAAACGGCGAGATAGAACAATTTCACATCAATGATTTAAGGATAAGCAATTAAAAAAATAAGTGTGCCATCCTCGGACAGATGGACTAGCGAGTTTCTAACTGAAAGTTCATGATGAAAAAAATTGAGAACAGCAAAAACTGGAACCATTCAATACCATACCTTCTGGAAGCCATCACAGAAGTGCTAGGAAACTAATTATATAGCAGGCACCCCTGAAGACTGTTGGACATTGCCAGAAAAGCTTAAGATGAAGATAAAAGTACAGTTGTGTACACTTACCATAAATGTAGATGTTAGAGTGTATTCACTGTTGCAGTCATTACATTTGGGTAATCCTGCTGGCAGGTTGCCCTCAGTCAGCCTGAATTCCAAAGTCTTGGGTCCTGCGTCAGCTGCCATTGCCCCTTCCCTGACGTCAGGGGTATAAAAGCAGCCAACGCCATTTTCTTTAGTTTTTCTTGCCCCAGATGTCAGGTGCCCCCTAAAAGGGTAGCCAAAATTTATATCTATATATAAAATTACATGCACCAATATAAACCTTACCTTCATCCACAAGCAAATACACCACATAGGTTCCATCAGAAGAAAAGGGGGATGGCGTGTGGGTAACCTGGACTGCAACTGTGAATACACTCTAACATCTACATTTATGGTAAGTGTACACAACTGTACTATGTTTTTTGTATTTCACTGTTGCAGTCATTACATTTGGGTAGATTCACAAAACTATGGTTGGGAGGATGGAGCTAAACAGCATTAGGAGCTGCTACGAGACCCTGCAGAACTGCAGTAGCAAAGCCTGCCCTGGATTTAGAATAGAGTGGCAGATGATAGTGCTTTCTAAAGGTGTGCACTGAACTCCAAGTAGCTGCCTCTAAAATGTCCTTGGTTGGTACTCCCCTGAGAAAGGCTGCTGAAGTGGCTGCAGCTCTGGTGGAATGTGGCCTAATGCCCTTAGGCACTGGCTTGCCATGGTATAAGTAGCAGAAACTTTTTTGCCCCATCTCTCCAGGGACCTAGCTTCCCTATCCGCTGGCAGTGGATTCTTGGCTGTGGAAGTAGCCACTCCCTTGGGGCCCTGTGAAATAGTTTCTAGATCCACAGAATGGGCCTTAAAGAGATGTTTGTGGGTGTCAGGGACCCTATAATATCTGTCTGGCTTGACAGGAGCAGGAGGGAGAGAATCAGGGTTAGCACTGGAGTCGGAGAAAACATCATCCAGGACATCCATAACTGGAGGGATAGCTAAAGGTCTGTGCTGGGGAAGCTTAAGGAAGGTACGTAGTCTTTTCCTGGAATCAGAGAATTCCTGACCCTGCCATTTAAAATTCTCCCTCAGAGTGTAGGACTTCACCGCACGAAAAATCCTCTGGAGGAGAGGCAGAGGCAATTGATTCCTCAGCATCAGAGTCCTCATAGGCTTGGAAGGATTCTTCTTGGGTATCTGAATGTTCAGAATCCCCAGAGGCTTCATCTGAAGAGAGGTTGTCGGTCTGGGCCTTTTCTCTGCCGGCGGCTGAGAACCTCTGTCTGGATGAGGGTGAGACCCCCTGATAAGAGAAATAAGATCTGCAGCAAGAGACATGATCTGTTTATCAGAAGGGGCCTGGGCGGTAGGTTTAGGATGGGCCTTGGCCTGGCTGGCGGCCTTAGCACGTGCAAAGGCCTTGATGGACATGGATACAGGAGGCCTAGCTGCCCCACGTGCAGGAGTAACCTTGTCCACAGGAATGGTATCGGGTAGATCCAGAACTTTGGTTTCTGGAGGAAAATCAACAACCGGCACCGGTGTAGACTCAGAGACTGAAGGACGTGTTAATGCTGTGTCGTCGGCCTGGAGCGGTTGAATTACGCTTCGAAGGACCCAGCACTCGCGGAGGGTTTAGGAGGAGTATCGGTGGAGGACGTGGGCCGAGGATGTCGGTCCCGGTCCTTTCGTTTTTTGGTAGATTGAGATGTCGGTTGTTTTGACAGCATGATGTAAGCGAAAGATTCACCGAAAAAGTCTTCGGCAAATTCTGCCCGGCGCCTGAGAGTGCGCTTATTAAAGCAAGCACAGGCAGCACAGGCCGAGACGTCGTGGTCTGGGCCCAGGCAAGGGAGGCAATAAGAATGGAAGTCCTTATGAGGTTGTTTACCACAAGACAAACAATTATTAACTTTCTCAATTTGTTCTGACATCGGCTGAGGCAAGAAAAAATGTTCCCCAACAGGGTACTTAGCTTTTAGATGACTTCGGTACTGAAAACACAGGAGCTGACCGACCGGCACTTGCGAACTGCTTCTGCTTCGGGCACTGCGCGGCAAGAAAGACTGAAGAAGATGGCGTCGGCCGATGCTTTTATACTCCAGCCGTCCTGACGGAGAGGAGGTGACACCAGCCGACGCCGGACCCAGACTTTGGAATCCAGCCGACCGAGGGCTGCCTGAGGCAGGACAACCCATATGTTATGACTGCAGTTGCATTCTTGAAGGACATCAGGTCTATCTCTGGGCTCCCCCATTTGTTTATCAACATGTTGAATGTCTTTGGTTACAGTTTCCACTCGTGTGGGTCCATGAGATTTCTGCTTAGTCTGCCAGTGTATTTAGCTTTCCTGGCAGGAACTGAGCCTGTAGGTGTACTTGGTAGCTCAAGGCTGTGTTCCACAGAGCCATGGCTAGTCTGCAGAGAGGGTATGAGTGTTTCCCCCTGCTTGTTTACGTACCACATAACAGTGGTGTTGTCCTTTTTTACCATTAATTGTCCTGGATGAATGTGGTCCTTGAAGGCTGTCAGAGCATTCTGTACAGCTAACATTTCTTTTTGATTGATATGCAGGTGCATTTGACTTGGGTTTCATTTGCCCCGACTGCACTTCCCTGCCAAGTGAGCCTCCCATGCATAGTCTGATGCGTCTGTAGTTAGGGTATGGGCGACAGGGGGTAGAGAGAATGGCAGTCCCTTGTTTTGGTGGCATGCCTCTGCCCATCAAAGGAACTCCAACTGTAGGCAAGGTACGATAGGAATCATAGCTTCTAGATCCTGAGAATGATAACACCATAGGCTTTTTAGATACCATTGTAGTTTCCTCATATGCAGTCTTGCATATGGAATTAGGAAAATACATAAGGCCATGAATCCCAAGGCTTGCAGTATTTGTCTTGCAGATAGCAGGGTCTTTGTGGCCACTAGTTTGAAGCAAATGAAGTTTCTCTGGCGGAAGGAAAGCCATCTGGGAAGTTGTGTTCAAACTTGCTCCCAGGAATACAATTTGTTGGAAGGGTACAAGATGCAATTTCTTTTCGTTTATGGTGTACCCCAGAGAAGTTAGCACCTTTTGTACAAACGCCAGAGGATTCAAAAGTATGTCCTGGCTTTCTGCCTGAATTAGACAATTGTCCAGGTATGGGTATATTTGAATATTTCTTTGCCTGCAAAATGCAATGACTGGAGCTAGGCACTTTGTGAATACCCTTGGAGCAGTAGATAAGCCAAAGGGCAGTGCAGAGAATGGATAGCGCATGTAACCTGCTTTGAAGCATAGGTATCTTCTGCAAGATTCCCTGATTGGGATGTGCAGGTAGGCTTCCTTTAAATCCACTGTTGCCAACCAGGCATCCTTGCCTAGCATAGGAAGCAACTGGTGAAGAGTTTGCATCTTGAAATTTGGGATCACCAAAATAGTGTTTAGGATAGATAGATCCAGGATAGGGCGCCAAGAGTTGTCTTTTCTGGGCACCAGGAAAAGTCTTTAGTAGAAACCTTGTCCCCTTTCCTCTTCTGGGACAGTTTGAATAGCCCTTATACTCGAGAGAGAAAGAGAGAGAGAGAGAGAGAGAGAGAGAGAGAGAGAGAGAGAGAGAACTTGCTTTTGAGCCTCTGCCCACTGATTTGGAGGTAGCTCTGGCCAACCATTTGGGGTTGGTAAAGTGTGAAAGTGGAAGCTGTATCCTTGAGAAACAGGATTTAAAACCCACTTGTCCTGGGTAATGAGGTCCCATTTTTTTGCCTGCAGAGCAATCTTTCCCCCTAAAGGAGCAGTCAGTTGAGAAGGGCTTGGAAGTTTTAAAGTTAAATCACTGAGACAATTTACCATAGGAGGAGTCTTACTACTCCCTGCTTTGGAAGAGGGAGCCCCCCACTGCTAAGCCCTGTGTGTACCTTGGGACTGAAGCCTGGGTGTTTTGCTGGTTCTGAGTTTGGACTAAGAAGACCTGGAAGAGGCAGGAAAATACCAATTCTTAGAGGGCCAATGCCTACTAAATCTTCGAGGCTGTACTTGCAGGAAATCTTTAACAGTTTGCATAGATTTAGCTTTTTCCTCCATCTTTTTAAGTACTTCTTCTTTGTTACCAAACAGGTGGTCCTGGTTTAAGGGAGCATCCAGCAATTTAGCTTTAAAATGATCTGGCAAAGAGTGCTCTTTTAAGCCAAGCATGCCTTCGAAGTACAGACTTGGTGACAGCAGCCCTGCAAGATGCCTCTAATGAATCAAAACCACATTGCAAAGTATGTTTTCCAACTTGTTCAGCAGAATGCATTAAATCCTGTAAATCCTTATTTTCAGCACAGTCGGGAATCACCATAATTTTCTGTTTACGCAATCCAATAATATGCTGCTGATACTTTAACATATGAAACTGGCAGTTAAAAGCCCTAATGGCCAAGGTTGCAGAAGTGTACACCTTCTTACCCCAATTATCCAGCGCCCTGGAATCTATCAGAGGGGGTATGTTTTTTGGCAGTAGTAGCCTTAATGCCCTTAGGTCTCTGAAATGGTCTCAGGATCCGTAGTAGGATTTTTAAAGAGGAACTTGTGAGAGTCATTAACCCTGTAATATCTATATGGTTTTCTGGAAGCAGGGTGTAAGGAGTCAGGGGCCAAGCTAGATTCCGAAAAGGCATCATCAACAATGTCCAGTACAGGGGGAATAGCTAAAGCCCTGTGTTGGGGCAGGAGTAAGAAATCCCTAAGCCTCTTTTTAGAATCAGAATAATCCTGGCTTTCCCAGCAAAAATGCTCCCTGAGAGTAAGCAAGGTTTCACCAAAACAGAAATCCTTTGGAGGGGGAAGCAGAGGGAATAGAATCCTCTGCATCAGAATCCTCATAGGTAGATAAGGGTAAATCCTGTTCAGAGGAAACAGGAATTTCTGAATCCTGATCAGAAGAATCATAAGCAAAATCAGACCTAAGTCTCTTAGAGGGGAAGGTTGGCTTCCCCTGATTAAAGTAATAAGGTCTTCAGCCATTCTTATCATTTGGCTTTTTTTTTTTCCTTCAGGCATAGAGGCCTGACCATGTGGTCTGGGCACCAGTTTTCTAGGCATGGATCGAGTTTTAGGCCTTGAAGAAGATGGCGTCTGTTTAATATGCAAGTCAGTAGGCCTGAACACACCCTCAGAAGTCGGTGCCTGCACAGCAGCTCCGGACCCATCCAAGGTAGAGACATTCACAGGTTCCACAGTTGAAGCATCTCGACTGGGTCTCAGTAGAGGCCTGCGAATCTGAAGTAGTGGGTATTAGGGGCTGCGAAAGTGCCTCACTGAGTACCGGCGAACTGGCGACTAGCTTAGGTGTAGCGCCGTCGTCAGCTTAGGACCTAGGTGGCCTGTCTCTGTCTATCTTTGCGTTTTTTCGGAATGTCGGTAGCCTGGTGGCTTACCGAAGCAATATCTGGGTAATTGAACAGAGTACCACAATATTTAGAAGGGTAAATATACCAACGACGAATAGTTCATTGTTTAAATAAGGCACAAAACCAACAGCGAGGTAAGTCGTGGTCAGGGCTTAGGCAAGGAATACAGTACGAATGAAAATCTTTGAGGTATTTGCTTTCCACAAGAAATACAATTATTGACTTTTACTGACAATGGTTTAGAGCAAGAAAATAAGTTTCTCCAACGGGCTACTTAGCTTTAGTTGAAGACTTTGGTACTGAAACTCGAAAACGAAAATTTCAGGAGTCGGCCGACCGGCACTTGCGAACTGCTTCTGCTTAGAGCACCGTATTGCAAAAAAGACTGATGTAATGGAGTCGGCTGCATGCTTTATACCCCTTGACTACCTGACGTCATGGAAGATGAGACAGCATCCGACGCAGGACCCAAGACTTTGATAATCAGGCCGACTGAGGGCAACTGCAAGCAGATAACCCAAATGTGATGACTGAAACCGTGAAACACGAAGAACATCTTGTGATGTCAGAAATGAAAGCCCAAACATCACACCGTCAACACTGTGCTTATTAGTTCTCTTAACAGCAAATGTAATATACATATCTTTTCTGAAATAATATTTATTAAGTATGAATGTTTATAACTTATTAGCACTATGTACACACAACAAATGATCGTAGAGCTTTTTAACAACTGATTTACTGTATGGCTATTACATTACTGCACAGAGGAGTAATGTAGCTTAATAAATAAATGGAAAAAGAGTTTAGTGTACAGCAAGCACTGCAAATTCTGTTTAAAGGCTTATTAAAGGAGAGTAAACAATATGGCTGTAGCCAATACCAAATAGGTTCAAAACAAGTGGGATCATCTTACAGCCATGGCACAAAACTACAAAAGCAGCCCTGGTTTTACAGCAGTGAGACTCTCTCACACAAATATAAAAAAAAAAAAAAAAAAACAGAAGTTCAATATCCGGTATTTCGTTTCCATTAAAGTTACAGAAATAGAAGTGATGTGCTTACCATAACATTCCATGTGAGTTGTTTATCTCGCCTTCATTCTCACTGATGGGTTCGGAGCCGATCCTAGAAACCGACTCTGTAACGATAGCAAGCTCAAGGTTTGCCAGTAGCTCGAGACCAGCCCCTTATCCCACAATGCATTGCTGGAATTACCTCAGATCTTGTTTGTTGCGAATAGTCTATATCTATCTATATATCTATCTATCTATATCTATATATATATATCTATATATATATATATATATATATATATATATATATATCTATAGCCTCTAAGTCAACAGTCAGCCAAGAGGTGGAAGGAGGGAGGGACACAAGAATAAAGGAGAGATAAACAACTCACATGGAACGTTATGGTAAGTACATAACTTCTATATGTGAAGTTGTTAAATCTCGCCGTTTATTCTCACTGATGAGTAAGCCCCTAGCACCCTCAACCCTGGGTGGCTCATGGGGTATGTTCTTCAGTACCGTAGAACCAAAGGAAGACCTGTCCCTAGAAGCCTTATCTGCTTTGTAATGTGTGATAAAGGTATGAGGTTTAGACCAAGTAGCTGCAGCGCAAATATCAAGGGGCAATTTAGTTTGAAAAGCAGAAGCGGTAGAGACAGCTCTGGTAGAATGAGCTTTTGGTTTGTGCGTTAAAGGCATGTTCGCATTTTCATACACAAAGGATATACAATCGGATAACCATTTAGATAAGGTTGTTTTAGCCACTGGATTGCCTTTTCTTGCTTCTGAAAAGGATACAAAAAGTTGATCTGATTTCCTAACATCCTTAGTTCTGTCAAGATAAAATCTGAGCAGTCTGTGAAAATCAAGTATGTGCAGCATATATTCCAATTTGTTAGAGTGGTTGAGGAAGAACACTGGTAGTTCAATGACCTGATTGATATTTGACTCAGAACAGACTTTAGGTAAAAATGAGGAGTTTGTTTTGTTCTGACAGATACTCTATCAGCATGGAAGATCATGTAGGGTGGTCTGATAGATAATGCTTGAAGTTCTGACACTGTGGGCAGACGTAATGGCCACAAGAAAAATTGTTTTCCAAGATAAGAATTTTAAAGCACAAGAAAAGGCTGGTTCAAAGGGAGGAAGAATAAGTTGAGACAGCATAAGGTTTAAATTCCAGGCAGAAAAGAGAATTTTGATAGGTCTCATATGAAGAACGCCTTTACGGAAAGTTTTGGATAATTTATGGCTCATAATATTTGAGCCATCAAGACCAAGGTGAAAATATGAGATAGCAGCCAGCTGAAAAGAAAAATACTCAGTCAGTCCTGGATAAAGTGCCTTTCAGAATAAACAGAAAAATCCAAAAATAGCTAAAAAAGGCAACACCAAAGCAGATAATCCTTTAAAACGAACTTTAAATCCAATTGATTATAAAGACAGTGAGCACTTTCACGTTATCATGTTTCATCAGACTAAGTAGAAACCATTAACTGCCAACCATAAATAGTAAATTCAAACCCTTCTGGCCTATGGTTCAACAGAAACTATTATGACATCATGTTGAAATTTAAAATTTAAAAAGACATGCTTTATAAACATTCTTCAAAATATGTACATAAATAAAGCATGCATCATAAGAAACACTTGTAAGACACATGCATTAATATAATACATATATTTATAAATATCACAAAAAAATACACACTTACTTAAATAAAATTAAAATATGTATGTAGTGTAATTCATTCTAATAACTAACCAAAAACAATATATACGTATGCTTATGTCTAAAAATCATTCACATAAAACTGTGAAAACTAAAATACTATTTAAAGTGCCTAATGTGCATGTGGTCTGGCTGATAAAAAAGGTTTTAATGTCATCCTATCATTCAGTCCACTCATTTTATGTGCTTTAAAAGCGTATCCATCTACATTCTCTACCCTCCGTGTAAGTCTTAATATTCCCTAATCTGCCTGATTTCTTAATCAATTCTACTGCTCTAAACTTAAATTTGTGTGTCATACCATATGTTAGCACATATTTAGCTAATGCGTTCTTACTCATATGCTCTCTTACTCTTTCTCTGAGGGTCCTATTGGTTTTACCTACATAGGACTTGCATACCTGGCACTGTGCCAGGCACACCAAGTCCCTCGTCTTACAATCCGCATATTGTTTAAACACATAATCCGGTCTTGTATCAGGGTGAACAAATATATCATCACCTGCCATGTATGGGCAATGGTTGCAGCCCCTACAAGCAAATGTACCCTGTCTGTTTGAATATCTTATAGTATAAATCTTTTCTTGCTCATAACAAAGTAATCACTTATGTGATTTTGTATTTCTATACATGTATCTTGGCCTGTTACCTACTATCGTAGTGATATCATCATCTACATTCAATAAATCGCCAATTTCTCTCTATCACTTCTCTTACCTTATTATTCCTATTAGTAAACGGAATAATCACTTTAAGCCCCTCATTTCCTCTTACATTCAAACCTTCTTCATCAACCCTGTCAATATTTGTATTCCTTTGGAAGTATGGTCTTCCTTTTCTATTCCTATGTGACCTACTATTATGCATAGATCTCTCTAGCTCACAGTCTTTATAACCTCGTTGTTTAAAGTTATCTGCCAAAGTCTTACATGCTTCTCTGTACGATTCATCATGACTAGTAAGTCTCGATACCCTTAATATCGGACTCTTCATTATATTGAGATAAATATGAGTTGGATGCATGCTGCTCCGATGTAACAAGCTGCGTTTCCAACATAGTTTCCTAAACATAATAGTGTGTAATCCATCTTCCTCCTTGCTCAATTGCACATCTAAAAATTGTAATCTCTTCTGGGAACTAACACATTCAAATGACAGAAAATCTGTTGTCCCATTCACATATTCCACAAATTCTTCCAATCGTTCACTAGTGCCCTTCCATGCAAGAAAAACATCATCTACAAAACGTTTACAGTAACCAATGTATTCCCCATAATCTCCACTGTTCAATACACGTCTTCTCCCAATATGCCAACACTAGGTTGGCATATGAGTTTGCACACTGGGTGCCCATTGCCACCCCCTTGTCTTTATAATCAATTGGATTAAAAGTTTGTTTTAAAGGAGTATCTGCTTTGGTGTTGCCTTTTTCAGCAGCTAACTGAACTCTAACTGTAGCAGCTGCTGCCCCTTCCTTAAAAATTTGTCAAAAATTCCAAAATGGTAGATAGCGGAGCTCGAAAAGGGTCAAAGTTGTGCGAGTTGGCCCAAATTGAGAACCTTTTCCATTTACTGCCATATAGTTTCCTGGTAGATGGCTTGTGAGAAGGCAAGAGAATCTGTCTTGTATCTTCTGAAATTGAATGAAGCCTGGTAATTAGGGGAAGTGGATTAGCCAAGCAGTCAGTTTCAGGGACTGCAAAGAAGGATGAAGGTTCCCTAACGGGTGCGTCAGAAGGTCCGGAACTGGGCCCAGGATCCATGGATCCTCCAACAGATGATGAAGAAATGGAAACCAAATCTGTCGAGGCCAGTAGGGGACTATGAGTATAACTTTCCTTCCCAGTGATTTTGCTTTCTGTAAAAATCCGTGTATTCATGGGAAGGGTGGAAATGCATAAAGGAGACCCGGGGGCCAATCGTGTATCAGTGCATCTCTCTGGGGATGACCCGGAGGTGGTATCAGGGCAAAGTAGCTTCTGCATTTTGAAGTGAAGTGGCTGGCAAAAAGGTCGCAGCAAGGCTGGCCCCATTTGCGGAAAATCAACTCTGCAACCTGTTGTTTGAGAGACCACTCGTGAGGGAATAATATTGCCCTGCTTAGCTTGTCCGCTACAATGTGGGATTTCCCCAGGATGTGCATTGCTAACAGAAAACACTGGGATGACACAGCCCATTGCCAAACCCCCAGGGCTTCTCGACAAAGGGGGTAAAGACTTGGTTCCGCCTTGCTTATTCAAGTACCAGACTACTGACATGTTGTCCGTCTGAACTGCAATAGTCCCTAGAGGGAGAGAGTCCTGAAAGTACTGCAACGAGTACCACTCTCAGCTCTAGAACATTGATGTGCAGATGTGATTCTTGATCTGTCCATGTGCTTTGGGCAGTTTTTCCCTGAAAATGCCCCCCCCCACCCTATAAGGGAAGCATCCGTGGTCACAGTGGCTACTGGGGGGGGGGGCAAGGGTCTTCCTACTGTAACATGGAGACATCAACCACCACCGAAGGTCTCTCCTGCAAGAATCCATAAGAATCATGTGGTGCATTGGTGGTTTCTGGTAAGACCACAGAGCGAAGAGGGGCCATTGAAGGATTCGCATATGCATCCTTGTGAGTGGTATAGCCAGGATTGTTGCCGCCATCAAACCCAGTACTTTCAATACCTCCACTGCTGTAGCTTTGTTTTTTGACACCAGTGAGCTGACGGTTTGGCGGAGAAGAGAGACTCTTTCGAAAGTGAGACGTAGAGTGGTGGGTTGAGGTGGTGGGTTGAGGTACCTAACTCTGCTCCTATAAAAACGGTATGCTGAGACGGCGATAAGGCAGACTTTTCAAAGTTGATCGTAATGCCTAATTGATGGCAGAGTGTCAGTGTATTGTGTTGCCAGAGTCAATTGATGCCTGGTGGTAGCGGTGAGGAGCCAATCTAAGTATGGAAACACCTGGAATCCTAGATGCCTCAGGTGAGCCGTGACCACTGCCATATATTTGGTGAACACTCTGGGGGCTGAAGCGAGACCAAAGGGCAGGGGCTGAAAACTGGTAATGATTGGCTCCCCAGCGGGCGCTGAATGATCTGGGTGTTTGTCCATCTTTATGTGATAGTACACGTCCTTGAGATCTATGGAGCACATCAATCACCTTTCTAAAGGGAAGAATGGACTGAAGTGTGACCATTGAACTTCTCTTTCTTTCTGAGAGTTGAGTCTGTTGAGGTCCAAGATAGGTCTCCAGTCCCTTGTTTTCTTTGGTACCAAAAAGAATCTTGAGTAAGTTCCGAATCAGACTTGGTCTGCTGGGACTGGTTGGAGGACTCTTCTAGCAATCTGTGGACCTCTAGGATTGCTTGTTCCCTGATATTGGGTGGAACATCTGGGATTTTTTTGATGGGAATGGGTGGGGTAAAGAACGGTATGAAATATCCTCTGGAAATGATGCTTTGTACCCAAGTATCCGATGTTATGTTTAGCCAGGCTTCTGGGTACAAAGACAAGCGACCCCCGACTGCCTCCAGAGCTGAACAGTCGGGCCCTCTTTCAGGGGCGCTGGTAGGACTGACCGGAGAAGTGACCCCTGTCACCTTGTTGCTGTAGACCCCCTCTGCCACAGGGGTGGCGTCTTCCATTATAACCCCCTCCTCTGCCTCTAGAAGGGGTTTCACCAAGTGTGTCCTGAAAGGCTGCCTCAGTTTTTCGGAACCCCCCCCCCCCCGGGCCCTTGGGGTAGGGCCGAGTAGGAGTGGAAAAACGGACCCCCAAGGCAGATAAAGTCTTGCCTTCCTGCTCACACCTCGTTAAAGTTTCCTTTACTTTGGGCCCAAACAACGATGAGCCATTGAATGGGGTATTAATAAAGGAAGACTTGAAAGGTTTCACAAAGGAACAGAGACGCATCCAGGCTTGTCTGCGAAGAGCAATGCCCGAACTAGCGGCTCTACTCGAACCATCAGCTGCATAGGATACGAGACGCATGGACGAGTTCACTACTGAGTTTTGGGTAGTGAGCTGGGCGTTGACTTAGTCGGCCACTCCTGTAGCTACTGTACCCTGGAGAGAATCTCCTAGCTCTTTCAGGGGATCTCTCTAATAGTCTTTATGGAAATGGGTCAAGTAGTTTAGTGATCGCAGAGAAGCAGTCGCTAGACTAAACATGCTTCCCATATCTATCCATAACCCTAGAATCTCTGTTAGGGGGATGGATAGAAGAGGATGTCGCAGATGGTTCCTTTTTGGTGGCTGCAGCCACCACTATGGCATCCACAGGCACTCCTTTTGTCAAAAATGGCTTATCTACTGGGGCAGATATGAAATTTGTTGGGTCTACGAGGGACAGGTTCCATGGCCTCCGGTGGCTCTCACGCCTTATGAGAGATCAGTTCCATGAGCTCGTCGTAAGGTGAAGACATTCAAGAAGTGGAAGGTTGAGACCCAAAAACTTA
>NC_056733.1:296079835-296130556 GCF_019279795.1 Protopterus annectens
AGCATCAGCTGAGTAAATACAGCAAAGCCAGTGATGACAATCTGGTAGATGATTCCCAAAATCACTGCTGCAGCAAATACAGGCTCTCAAAATACCATTTGTTCTTGCTGTCTTGCCACTCAGCAAGTGGAACAGCTGGTTTATGTGATGGCAATGTTTACAAACTACTCAATGAATTCTGATTTTGCTATAAAAAAACACTATTCCCAGACTGAAGGCTTTCTTGCTAAAGACTATTTCTGGTAATTCACTGTACGAGTTTTAAAGTTCTAAAGTCTGTACTCCCAATATTCTTTTTCTTATCAGGTTTCATTAAAAGTATTTAGCAGCAACTGACTCGTATGGACTTGAGAAGCATCTCCCGTTCCCTCTAATCTTAGACTAGAACATTGTTATGTTGTGTACGTATAAAAGGCATACCAAGAAGGCAAACACAAGAAAGATCTTATTAGCTATGTAAATCCATCCCCAACATGACCCAGCCCCAAGATGCCAGCATGATATAGGATATTTTCCAGAAGGCTGCACAGAACAGCAAGCCTGGTATAATGATCAAAATAACAGTAATGAGAGGAGATAAAATCCTAGCTCATCCACCCTGTTTACCAGTAACCATCACACTAACATGCAAAGTATTAATTATGTTGGAGTAGATTTGCATCACAAGGAAAAGTCTGAATATTTTCCCTACACAAGACGAAGTAGGTAGGTAAAATATTTGAGGGTACATTCATACGTCCCATTTACCAGCAGCCACTGCCCCTCAACAACTTGTTAAATATTAGTTATTACATGGGAGTGGAGAAAAAGTACAGAAAGTACAGTTGTGCAACTCTACTCAAAACAGCAGATGTTTGAATTTCTTCATTGATGCAGTAACATATAATTAGTGTCCCACCAAGGCTACAGCACCCTGCCAGCTTACCACACATGTAACTCCCCTTTCACTTATTTTTGCTGTCAATATACTTCCCTCCAAAAGTGGTACAGCCTATCGGCAACCAGAGTGAGGTAAATCTTCAGGATTTTGCTGCCTCGAGAAAGGAAGGAAGACTCCTGAACCAAACATCAAATCAATAACCACCATAAAAAGCATCCAAACAGTAACTGTAAAAAGGAGGTTGTGTCCCACCTCAACAATCTACAAGGGGGATGATGGGCGGGTATAGCAACTGCAGCAGTGAAGAAATTCAAATATCTCCCATTGGTAGGACTTAACACAACTGTACTAAGTTCTTCATCCTCACTGCTGCAGTAATCTACAAGTAGATTCCCCAAGGTTTACCCTAACTGTGAGGAGGAAAGATAAGGGTCCAGGAGCCCCCCCCCCCTCCTCACAGAAAGTGCTTCTGTGTGTTGTCTGAGTGTGTTTGAATTTGTGTATGTGAGCATGCACGTATGAGTGTTCTATGCGAGTCCACATGAGTGCATGGGTATATGTGAATGTGTGTGAGTATGTGTGCATGCATGAGTGTGTAGCTCTCAACTGTAGAGATTTTTAGAAAATGTCCAGATTTTGACTATTTTTGGTCTGTTCCTCATAAAAAAGTGATTTGCCAGCAAGCCATAAATATTAATTGAAGTCACTAAATAATGACATACATTTGAGTTTCAGACTGGATATCTTTCAGGAAATGCATGCTAACACAAATCCTATGAATCTAGCAAATTTCTAAGTTTAAAAGAGCAATATTTAAAATCTGCCCATATTTTTAGGCCTTTGTCCCCCCATTATTTCAGGTTTTGTCCAGATTTCTTGTACTAAGAGTTGGGAGGTAGCAAGAGACATGAAAAGTGCAACCTAAATGTGGTTCTGATTATGTCAATTATTGCCAGCTATGCCAGAGTAAGGTAGTGGATGTGTAATTTATGTCAGCATAGTTATCTGGCATTTTGTAAAGAATTATGTCATTTTTATATCAAACTGATTTGTACAGATGGTTGTGTTGAAAAATGTCTTTGTAAAGTTGCGTTACAAATGTACCAACAGTGGGTCCTGCTAAATTTAGAAGTTATGTACTTACCATAACGTTCCATCTGAATAGGTAAACTTCATTTGTCAGCAACCTATGGGTTATCGGATCCATATCGGATCAGAGCCGGCAGCTTCCAACAGCTAAGATCCAAGCTCCTCCCCCTTACCCACAATCCCCTGCTATCCCTTCCTGACCTCAGATCGAGTTTGCTTAGCCATAAACCATAAGATACCAAGAACCACCTCCCTACTCTAACCTGGAAACAATCCGCCATGACAGCAGGAGTCCTTTGAACATCCATATAGGTTAGGGGGATGGAGGGAGGGACGGCTGCTGACAAATGAAGTTTACCTACTCAGATGGAACGTTATGGTAAGTACATAACTTTTAAATCTGAAGTAGTTAACTTCATTTGTCCATCAACCTATGGGACAGAGTCCCCAGCTACCTGATTCTTGGGAGGTCCTCATGGAAGGATGTTCAGGAGCACTGCAGAGCCAAAGGATGCTCGCCCTCCGGAAACAATATCCAACTTGTAATGATTTATAAATGTATGAGATGAAGCCCAAGTGGCTGCTTAACAAATGTCATCCAACGACACTCTAGATCAAAAAGCCGCAGAGGTAGAAATCGATTGAGTGGAATGGGCATGAACTCCTTGAGGTGCCGGGCCGAACTCTCATATGCCAAAAGAATACATTGGGAAATCCATCTGGACAATGTGACTTTTGATACAGATTTTCCCAAAGAGGACTTGGCAAAGGATACAGAAAGCTGGTCTGATTTCCTGTGATCAGCTGTCCTGTGCAAATAGAATCTTAGTTGCCTATGTAAGTCTAGAGAGTGCAACTTGTATTCACCTTTGTTCTGATAATTTGGGAAGAAGACTGGTAAAGTAATAGATTGGTTGATATTAGACTCCAATGCAATTTTGGGTAGAAAGGAGGGGTTGGTCCTGAGCGAGACTCTATCTTTGTGGAAAATCAAATACGGTGGCTTGGTGCAAAGGGCTTGAAGCTCCGAGACCCTTCTGGCCGAAGTTATGGCAACAAGAAAAGCAGTCTTCCAAGATAAGTATTTCAGGTCCGCTGAAGCTGCAGGCTCAAAAGGAGGAGCTGTCAGAGACTGAAGTACAAGAGTTAAATCCCAAGGAGGGACTGCATCTTTTACTGGAGGTCTTAGTAGGAAAGTGCCTTTTAGGAAGGTCTTACATAATTTGGACGAAGTCAAAGGGCCGGGATCACGGCCAACATGATGAGAGATTGCGGCCAACTGGACTTTGACCATAGAAGAGCTAGCACCTTGGTCGAATAACCCTGACAGAAAATCTAATACTGCTGGCAACGGAGCTGTAAAGGGATCTAAGTTCCGATGCTCCGCCCAAATAGAGAAACGCTCCCATTTACTATTATAGATTCTTCTAGTAGATGGCTTGTAAGCAGCTAATAGACTAGCCTTGACAGGGGATGAGATACCGGGAGTCCTACCTATCACTGGAAATGGATCAACCAAGCTGTGAGCTTGAGGCTGTCCAGACTCTGGGTTGACAGGCCTGATGGGTGAGAGATCAGATCCAGGATGGGATCAAGAATCCATGGGGGATTCACTAGATGAGACCATAGGTATGGGAACCAAGCTTGACGAGGCCAGAATGGGGCAATGAGGATTATTCTGCTCCCCAGTCTGGCTTTCTGTAAAAACTTTAGCATCAGGGGCAGAGGAGGGTAAGCATAAAGTAGACCGGGTGGCCAAACATGCACTAGAGCGTCGCTGGGGGATTCCCTAGGTGGGGGAATTAGAGCGAAGTAGTCACTGCACTTTGTGTGCGAAGGAGAGGCGAAAAGATCGCAACGAGGTTGACCCCATTTGGAGAAGATTTGCTTCGCTACTTTCGGATTCAGAGACCACTCGTACAGTGACAGGATGGATCCACTCAGTCTGTCCACCAAAATGTTGGACCGTCCCGGAATGTGCATCGCTATGAGAAAGCGGTTGGTGGACATAGCCCATTCCACCACTCTCATGGCCTCCTGACAAAATGGATAGGACCTGGTTCCCCCTTGTTTGCTGATATACCAGACGACCGACATGTCTGTCTGGATCGCAATTGTCCCCAAGGGAAGAAGGCCTTGAAGTGCTTGCAACGCCAAAAGCACCTCTCTCATCTCTAGGACATTGATATGCAATAAGGTCTCCGAATGGTTCCACGTGCCTTGGACGGTCCTGCCCAAGCAGTGCCTCCCCCCACCCGAGGGGAGAGGCGTCAGTGGTCACAGTGGCTAGAGGAGGGGACACAGAAGGGGCGCCCCTTTTGGAGGTCCGGGGACTGGAGCCACCATAAGAGGGCTTTCTTGCACACCCTGCTGAGAGGAACGGGGAAGCTCAGGGGATGTAGCAGCAAGGACCACGGGGAGCTAGATGGAGAAAATAATCCCTGGCAGTGCAAAGTAGATGCCTGGTGGGGGTGGTCAGGAGTCAGTCGTCCAGGTACAGAAAGACCTGAATTCCCTGGAGTCTCAGGTGGGCCACTACAACAGTTAACACTTTGGTGAACACCCTGGGAGTTGTGGTGAGACCAAAGGGAAGGGACCCTGAATTGGTAATTGCTGGCTCCCAGCCGGAAGCGGAGAAACCTCCTGGATCGTCTGTCCATCAAAATGTGGTAGTATGCATCCTTGAGGTCTATGGAGCACATCCAGTCGTTCTCCTGCAGAAGGGGGAGAATGGATTAAAGAGTGACCATCTGGAACTTTTCTTTGTCTACTGACAGGTTCAGGAAGGACAGGTCGAGGATTGGTCTTGGGTCCCCTGTCTTTTTTGGCACCAAGAACAACCTGGAGTAAAAGCCTGATCCTGACTGGTCTAGGGGGACGTGCTGGATTGCACTTTTTTCTAACAGCCTGAGTATGTCCTCAGCTGCCGCCTCCCTTTGATTGGGTGGGACATCGGGGATTGAGAGGGGGATTGAGAAAAGGGATCTCTTAGCCTTTGGATATGATCTGAAGCACCCAGCGAGCTGTTGTAATGGACTCCCAAGCTGCCAGGTGCCTCGAGAAACTCCCTCCGACTGCCTCCAGAGTGGAGCAGTCGGGTAACCCCTCAGGGCTGCTGCGTGGGCCGATCAGAGAAAAGTTCTCTGGACCCAAAGTTCTTCGGGCCCCCTCTGCCTCTAGGGCAGCGTCCACCCTGTCCTCCTCTGCCTCTGAAGGACAAGGGGTCCGGAGCGAAACTGAACTGTTGAGACTTCCAGAACCACATCTTCTTCTGTCCCTTTTGGTTCTTGGAGAAGGACCTCTGGGGAGCAGAGAAGCGGACTCTGATGGCAGACGTCTTCCAGTCTTTTTCGCTCTGGACCAGTGTGTCGTATACGGTCTTGCCAAAAAGGGGAGAACCAAACGGGGCATTTGCGAACTATGCCTTAAAGGGTTCTGCAAAATCACAATGACGGAGCCACGCCTGTCGCCGTAGGACGATGGCCGCTCCGCTAGCTCTAGCGGCTCCTTCCGTGGCATGGGATAGTAGCTGCATAGAGGTATTGGAGATAGATTTGAGAGTGGTCATTCGGGTAGAGTACACTTTCCTGTCCTCCGCCGACATGGACACTGGAGGCGATCCAGCGTATTCTTTGATAAGATCCCACTGGAGCCGTATCACGTGCCATATAATTCAGCGACCTCATGGAAAAGGTGGCTGAAGTGAACACCCGCTTCCCCAAACGGTCCATCGTCACAGACTCCTTGTCTGGAGGATGGACAGAGGAACTCTCCTAGGCCAGTTCCCTTTTGGTGGCGACCGCCACCAACATGGTATCTACCGCAGTGCCCTTGCTCCAACATGACCTGTCCGAAGGGGGGCTGAGAATTTTGTCTGGCCTCTTTGAAATGGGCTCCACAGTGTCCGGTTCCTTCCATGCCCTGGTAGTAATCGGGTCTACCAGGGGATCAGCAGGAGGGGACACCCAAGAGGTAGATGGGCCTGCTTCAAACGCCTCCAGAAACAGACTCGTCAGAGGAAAGGTTTTGGGGCAGACCCCCCCCCCGATCCGAAGCATCGGAGACATCCTCGGGGGGTGACCTTGGGGAACCTTCCCCTTCCTCAAAGTCTGTGTCCTCTGTCAAGGACTCAGTGGAGTCCAAGTGCCTCCTCTTGCACTTGCGTTTGTGAGGGACCTCCTCGGGAGGCTGTCCGAAGAGGCCTCACCAACCACATCCTGTTCCAGCAAGGGAACTATCTGGGACGTCTGAGCAGGCTTGTCACTGGGGCCGGGTGATGGAAGGTGGACCCATCAGAGGGAGTGCAGGGTGGAGCCATAGCTGAAGCCGGGGGCCTGGAATCCCGACAAAACCCTCTCCATGACATCGAACGCCGAAGGAGAGCTGCTCTCCCAAGGATCTGAGAGCAGACCCTCCCTTGGATCCAACGTGCGGATCGGAGCCGATGCGGTCGGATCCAAAGGGTCAGTATGCTCCGACCGAGATGGAGCCGAAGCCATACTGAAACCTCCGGCTCAGAGAGCTCGGATCCGAAGAAAATGGACCCAACAGACTTGAAGGTGCCATCGGCGCCGAAGTACCCGATACTATCAGTGCCGACAGTCCCCAGGCTCCAAAGGCTCTGAACCCCGGTAGTGGGTTGGAGAAGGAGCAATCGGGGTGAAAAAGGGGGTCAAGCCCCCCCCCCGGAGGGGGGAGGCAGGAGCACTCCCATCTGTAGCTGGGCCTGGAGAAACCTACGCATCATCCAATCCAAGTCTGGATCAGACATACTCCGGGTAGACCTTGATGAGGCCACCGAGGCAGGCCGGGAGTGCCGCCTCGATGACTTCGAAGTCGACTGGGTCTCCTCCTCCTCTGGCCCCGGCAAAAAGCGGGGAAGATCGGAGCCGGGAAGGAGGAGACTCGGAGGCCCTAGGAGGAGAAACCAGTTTGGCTGGCGGGGCCAATGCAGAAGCTTCGGCCCGCCGCTTGTGGTGCTTTTCCTGGTGTTTCTCCTTTCTGGCTTCCCCTCTCCTCCTGGCCCAAGGTGGGAGGTTGAGTCCCAGCCAGGGGAAGGGGAATAGCAGGTGGCGCTGCCGCAGCCGCGGCAGGTGCCACGAGGGACTGGAGGACGAAGCCGGGTCCGGGGGCAGAAGTCTCGACAGAATCCGCTTCGACCTCTGGTCCTTGAGGGCCCTGGGGTTGAACGCTGCGCAAATAGTGCAGCCGGTGGACAAATTTTCAACCCCAAGGCATAAAACGCACAGAGTGTGGCCATCCGCTGGGGACAGCTTATGGCCACACTCGGTACATTTTGAAAAGAATGTTTTGGGTGCCTCCGCCACACCTACAAAAGAAAACAACACTCACTAGGCCCCAAAACCACAAACCCTAACGCGTACACGAGGGGGAGGGAATAACACTAAAAAGGATAACTAAACACTAGAAAAGAAAAACGTTAATGCTACTGGGGAACTACGTTAACTCACACACAAAAATTTGTTTAAACTAAGAAAAAAGGAGACTTTTTCTCTCAAAATCCAACCACCACCACGCCTGGAAGCTCAATCAAGCTGCTGAGAGAACCGCGGCAAACTAGATCTGAGGTCAGGAAGGGATAGCAGGGAATTATGGGTAAGGGGAGGAGCTTGGAGCTCGGATCTTAGCTGTTGGAAGCTGCCGGCTCGGATCCGATAACCTATAGGTTGATGGACAAATGAAGTTAACTACTTCAGATGTACTTGTATGCAAGACTGTACTGTAACTGTTGAAATTAATATACTGTAATAGAAGATACTGCAAGATAAGAGGATACTGGAAGAGAAGAGGTTAATCTCAATCCAGCTAACTCTGAAAATAGTCTGAAATCAAATTACCTGGTTTAGGCCGTAAAGATTCTCAGTTCTGACTGCAGCCAGAGAAGAAATGTCTGTGAAAAGCCTGGTTTAGTAGCTCTGTACAAAGAGTGGGAGTGTTAAAATGTTTTACAGCTTCCAGATGCTTTAACACATCTTAGCAAAGCTCTAGGACTGTGTATTATGACACACATGCGCAAGAGCCTGGCTCAAGCTTCTAGTAAAGGGAGTAGTGTGGAAGCCAGAGTCAGATGACCACTAGTGATGTTATTCTACAGCCAGCACTGAAATTATATTTAGCAGTTAGTAAGACAGCTCACTTAGCTCTCAGCAGTCTGTGAAACCTGACAAAGGAGGATCACTCACCCACATCATCTCCCCTTGCTCTAGTAAGTGAACTAGGGCACAGTCATTTTTAGATCAGTTAAGAAAATATAGTGAGATTAGTCAAGTATTGTTTTTCTGTATGTGTGTGAACCTTTCTTTGTGTTATTTTTAATAGTTCCTGTGATTGAAACTCTGGTGTTTATTGTAACCAAATATTTAGTATTTTCATGATCTTTTATTATTTATACCTTTTCATTGTGGTTGATCTTTTAGAGAATATTTTAACCTCCAAGAGTACTTTTTTATTTGGTGACATTGTGGTCACTCCTGAAAGCCTTGCTGTTTGGGTAAACAATACCATTTTTTTTACTATTAACTTCACTCAGTATAACTGGATATCATGGCAACAGCCTTAGTGACAGAGATTATATAAAATTAAATGTACTTTCCCCAAAGCAATTAAATGTATGCTTCAAGGCAAATATTATATGTTTCTTACTAATACAAAGTTTTGACTGGAAAAGCAAGGGTTAAACTTGATACAAGATTTTGAAATAAACATTATTCTGTAGAAACAGAAACTGCAAGGCTGAACCACATAAGAAAACTTGCTTAAGCAAACACGAAAGCAGTTAAGAATAGATAAGTAATAACGGCTATGTGTCTGACACCTGCAAAAATAAAACATGCTTAGTTAGCTTTACTGTAAATATGTTTTCCAGTTTAGTTTGTTTTTGTGGGCTAGATAAACTAAATGGCATCCTGTTAATAATTTGGACATGCAAAAAAGGAAGTTGCAACAGGGACACTTTGTGAATTCTTCAGATACAGTAAAGAAGAAAATAACCGAAGGACATGGAACAGAAATCAATCATGCAAACCACAAGGACATTGAAAAATATGTTGCTTTGAAAAGAATATGTAAGCTGGACATTGTTTTCTCTTCTGAGACATTGTAATCCAGGGTGCATGGAGTTTTGACAGACTTTCATTTGAGTCATGTTAGAATTGAAATAGCTCTGACAGTGTTAACTGCTTGACAAGACTTAAGTACAATAAATAACGGACACAGCAGTACGTTGTCAGTCTGCTTATTTGCCGACATTCGTAATTTAACACCTTAAGAGTACCTGGAGTTTTTAATTTCTCCAAGTCATTTGGGTTTCTAATACCATGACGGGAATGGACCCCATTCCTAATTCAAAGTACGATTAAAGATCATGAAATTAGTATTGTTTCACTCTTGTCAGCCAAAAGTGCTCTTCGCAGCACCCGCAATGTGCCCAATAATGACTCCTTCTGCAGTTCCTACGGTGTTACATGAAATGGTAACATATCTAAATAAGATCGTAAATTCTTTTTTAAAAGACCAGTTGCTCCTACTGCTATTGAAACTGTCTGGGTATTTCTTCCATGGCTCATTTCTGCCTGCAGATCAAGGTATTTTATGACTTTGTGTCTCGCTGTAAGCAAGACACTGCAGTCACTAGGTGTGGTGATTTCAATGATCAATGCTACTTTCGTCTTCTTTTCTTGGACCACTATATCTGGTTTTCTAGCATCTATGTTTTGAATTGCTGGTATTGGATGATCCCATGTGATATAAACTATCATTTTCTACGATTCTTTGTGGCTCATATTTCCAGTGTTTTTCAGCCACTTCGATACCATAATGTTTGCACAATCTCCAGTGTAACAGTCTAACCACAGTATTATGCCTTTCAGTATACAGTCCCTCTGCCATTAGTGCGCCGCAACCAGCAACAAATGTGCGACTGTTTCCAATTCGGTTTTACAAACCTACATATGTGTTTCTCCCACATGCTCAATGGACTTTGTAAACCAGTGTGTACGTAGCCCACTATCTTGGGCTGCCAATATTGACCTTTCTTCATTTCTTGATGTGAATTCACCTCTCCTTAACCATTCCTGCGTTCATTCTTGATCAACATGAGGCTCTTCCAAAAATTTTCTATACTTGCAACTATATTTATGTTTTTTCCACATTTATTGCCTTCTCATCTGGTCCTTCATCTTATATTCTTTTGCTTTTTAGCACATTCAGTTGCTACCTGGCTATTACCTACTTCTGGTTGGACTTCCATTCCTGCTTGACGTCGATATGCTTCTGCTAAATTAAGCAGAGACGTCATCTTAGATATTTTCTCCTCATGTTTCAAAACTTTCACTATATTTGGATCTTTGAAGTCAGTAGATTTGTGTGGAGTCCCACGATTGCAGATCTATACATGTAATCAATTTCATGGAGGCCCATCCCGCCTTCAGAATGGGGAATATATAATCTTGGTATACACTTAATCTTTTCGGCTTTTCCCAGTTAGGGGTCGCCACAGCGGAACTCCGGTCCGCTAATGATTGGCAGTCAATTTTTATGGTGCCGAATTGCCAGTCCAACGCCCAACCTTCAGCGAAGGCACGTCCATTCACACATGTCTTTCAGAAGCCACTCTACCGCAGGGAGGACATGCAGATGCCACACAGAAGGCACTCCAGCTGAGAACCAAACAGAAGAACCTCTTGCTGTGAGGCAACAACTCTACCACTGCGGCTTTATAATCTTGGTATACACCGATTTTTATAAATTTGGGGAGCATGAAACATCCTTCTTGTTTTAATATCCAGTCTATCCAACACGTTTGGGGACAGTCAATCACTCCAAAACTATAAGATAGGACAGGAAGAGCAAATTAATTTATAGCTTTGATCTTGATCCTAAATGTTAATGCTGCTTTCAGGATTAAAGTCTTCGAAAGTACTCCGTACTAAGTTTTATTCGCATTTGTTCATATTTTATTGCTGATACACTCCCTCTTGCTCAAGTTCTTTTATATCACATTCTTGTCCCAAACTGATGTTTTCCTGGTGCTGCAGTTTTCCCTTTTTAAAGGTTGCTTTTGCACATTTATCAAGACCAATAGACATTCCAATATCATCTGAAAAAGTTTTGGCAACCTGCAGCTGTGCTTTCAGTTCCTCATCTGATGAACTATACAGATTTAAATCATCTTGGCTTTGAGGGTGTTCTGGTGGCACTGTATGTAGCTTACTGCCTGTGCAGAGGTGGTAGATGTAGTGAATCTGTGCTAGCCTTTCCCAGGTGTCTGTGTGTCTGCGAGAGCTACTTGGAAAGTACAGTTGTGTACACTTACCATAAATGTAGATGTTAGAGTGTATTCACTGTTGCAGTCATCACTTTTGGGTCATAAGCTTGATTCGGCCTGATTAACAAAGTCTTGGGTCCTGTGTCAGTTGCTGTCCCTTCTTCCATGACGTCAGGGGTATAAAACATGTAGCCGATGCCATTATATCAGTTTTTCTTGCCCCAGATGTCAGGTGCCCACTTAATGGGAAGCAGTTAAATCTATAAATATACAAGCTTATACCTCCAACAAAAAAGCAAACACACCAAAAATCTTTTAAAGATAGTAAAGGAAAGCTGAGGTATAGCCAAAAAAGAAGGGGGCTGGAGGTAGGGTAACCAGGACTGCAACACTGAATACACTCCAACATCTACATTAATGGTAAGTGTACACAACTGTACTATGTTCTTCGGGTTTCACTGTTGCAGTCATCACTTTTGGGTAGATTCCCACAACTAAGGATGGGAGGAGGAATTTAAATAGAATTAGGATCAGCTAAAAGGCCCTGCAAGGTTGCAGTGACAAAACCAGCTCTGGATTTAGAAAAAATTGGCAGATGGTAAGGCTTGGTGAAAGTATGTACAGAACTCCCAAGTAGCAGCTTCTAGGATGTCCCTGGTAGGGACGCCTCTGAGAAAAGCTGTACAGGTAGATGCAGCCCTGGTAGTGAGGGGTCTGATCCGCTGTGGGATAGGTTTTCCATGGTGTTTGTAGCAAAAAAGAATGCAATAGCCTATCCATTTGGAAATGGTTTGCTTTGAAATAGCCATCCCCTCTGCCCCTGCAGATGCTACCAGCAGTTGATCAGATTTCCTTTGAGGTTTATTTCTGTCCAAGTAGAATCTAAGTTGTCTGTGCACATCTAAGGAGTGCAGAAGCCGTTCCCTTTGTTCTGTGGATTAGGAAAGAAAGTTGGCAAATGCATGGACTGATTAAGGGCCACACTGGATACCACCTTGGGCTTGAAGGAGGGATTGGTCCTGAGGGACACCCTGTCCCCATGAAAGATGATGAAAGGCTCCACTGCCATAAAGGCCTGTAATTCAGATACCCTTATTGCCACAGTGATTGCTAAAAGGCAAGCGGTTTTCCAAGAAAGGAATTTTAAGTCCACAGTGGCAGCTGGCTCAAAAGGAGGAAGGGTGAGCTTTTCCAATACAAAGTTGAGGTCCCATGCTAGTGTTGGAGCTCCGAGTGGTCATAGATTTTTGGCCCCTCTGAGGAGCTGCTTAAGCAGTGGATGAGAGAAGAGGGGTTGTTCTGTGTTATAATGAGCTGAGATGGCTGAGGAGTGAATTTTGGAGGAGAAAGACGGGCCCTTATGAAGCATCTCAGTTAAGTATTCTAAGATCTGAGGTAAATCGGGCACTGTTGTGCTCATCCCTTGAGATGAGTTCCAGGCACAGAATCTTTTCCATTTTTCAGCGTAAGACATTCTGGTACTAGGACTCCTTGCCTCTAAAATGATATCCATCACTGGTTTACTGAGGGATGGTAAAGGAGAAATTATGTAATTAGCCAGGCTACTAGATTCAGTGTTTGAAGTTGAGGATGCAGAATTTGGTTCTCCTGCTGAGACAATAAGAGTAGGAGTCTGGGGCAGGTGCCATGGGGCCCACAGTGACACACTGCGCAAGAGGGGCTACCAGTGTTGGCATGGCCAGTCTGGTGCAATAAAAATCGTTCTTGGTTTGTCTTGTTTGATCTTTAGTAGTACTTTGGAGAGCAGAGGCAGAGGTTGAAAGGCATAAATGGATAGGTTTTTCCAGCTGAAGGACAGAGCATCCACTTTCCAAGCTTGTTTGTGGGTAGTCCTTGTGCAGAATTTGTCCAACTGATAGTTTTGTGGGGAGGCAAACTGGTCTATATCTGGGCTCCCCCATTTTCTCGTCAACATGTTGAAAATTCTTGGCTCCAGTTTCCACTCGTGTGGGTCCATGAGGTTTCTGCTTTGTTCGTCTGCCAGTGTATTTAGTTTTCCTGGCAGGAAGTGAGCTTGTAAATGCACCTGATAACTCAGGGCTGTGTTCCACAACACCATGGCTAGTCTGCAGAGGGGATAAGAATGTGTACCTCCATGCTTGTTGATGTACCACATAATAGTGGTGTTGTCAGTCTTTATTATTAACTGTCCTGGAAGAATGTGGTCCTTGAAGGCTGTTGGAGCATTCTGCACAGCTAACATTTCTTTTTGATTGATATGCTGGTGCATTTGACTTGGGTTCTATTTGCCCTGAATGCACTTCCCTGCCAGGTGTGCCCCTATGCATAGTCTGATGCATCTGTTGATAATGTTTGGTTGGCAGGCGGTAGTGTGAATGATAGTCCCCTGTTTAGGTGGCAGGCCTCCGCCCACCAAAGGAACTCTAGGTGTAGGCTAGGTATGTCAGGAAGCATTGCCTCTAGATCCTGTGAATGTTGACACCATAGGCTTTTGAGATACCATTGCAGTTTCCTCATATGCAGCCTTGCATATGGAATTAGAAGAATGCAGGAGGCCATGAACCCCAAGGCTTGCAGTATTTGCCTTGCAGATAACTGTTTTTTGTGGCCACTTGCCTGAAGTAGGTTGTCAAATGAATCCGTTTCTCTGGCGTGAGGAAAGCCACCTGGGAAGTTGTATTCAAGCTTGCTCCCAGGAATATAATTTGTTGACAGGGTACCAGTTGTGATTTATTTTCATTCATGGTGTACCCCAGACAAGTCAGTACCCTTTGAACAAAGGCCAGATGATTCAAAAGTATATCCTGGCTTTCTGCCTGAATTAGACAATCATCCAGATACGGGTATATTTGAATATTTCTTTGCCTGCAGAATGCAATGACTGGAGCTAGGCACTTTGTGAATACCCTGGGTGCAGTAGATAAGCCAAAGGGCAGGGCAGAGAACTGATAGTGCATGTAGCCTGCTTTGAAGCGTAGGTATTTTCTGCAAGACTCCCTGATAGGAATGTGCAGGTTTGCTTCTTTTAAGTCTAGTGTTGCCAACCATGCATCTTTGCCTAGCATAGGAAGCAGCTGGTGAAGAGTCAGCATCTTGAATTTTGGAATCACCAGAAATGTAGAGTAGAAAAGTCCAGGATAGGACACCATGTATTGCCTTTTCTGGGTACCAGGAAAAGTCACGAACAGAACCCCTGTCCCTTTTTCTCTTCTGGTACCAGCTGAATAGCCCCCATGCTTGAGAGAGAGACAGTACTTGATTTTGGGCCTCTGCCCACTGATTTGGGGGTAGATCTGGCCACCCGCTTGGTGTTGGTAAGGTGTGGAAGTGAAATCTGTATCCTTGGGACACTACATTTAAAACCCATTTGTCTTGGGTAATGAGTTCCCAGTTTTTGGCCTGCAGACCAATCTTTCCGCCTAAAGGAGCATTCAGTTGGGAAGTGCTTGGAAGTTTTAAAAGCAAGTCATTGAGACTGTTTTCCATAGGGGGGGGTCTTGCTACTCCCTGATTTGGGTACGGGAACCCCCCATTGCTTAGTCTTGTGTGTCCCCTGGGACTAAAACCTGGGGTTTCTGCTATGTCTGGGTTTGGCTTGAGAAGACTTTGAAGAGGCTGAAAAGGTCCAATTTTTAGAGGGTCAGTGCCTACTAAATCTAGGAGGCTGAACTTGTAACAAATCTCAACAGTTTGCATAGATTTAACTTTATCTTCCATCTTTTTCAGAACTTCCTCAGCCTTGTTGCCAAACAGCCGGTTCTGATTTAAGGGAGCATCCAACAATTTAGCTTTAACATGATCAGGTAAAGATTACTCCTTTAAGCCAAGCATGCCTTCTGAGCACAGAACCAGTAACAGCAGCCCTGCAAGAGGCCGCTAAAGAATCAAATCTACATTGCAATGTATGTTTTCCAACCTGCTCAGCAGAATGCATTAAAGCCTGTAATTATTTTCCACAGAGTCAGGAATCAACAATTTTCTATTTAAGCAATCCAATAACATGTTGTTGATACTTTCACATATGAAACTGGCAGTTTAAAGCCCTAATGGTCAAGTTGCATAAACCTTCTTACCCAATCTATTCAGTGCCCTGGAGTCTCTATCAGAAGGGGTAAAATTTTTAGCAGTAGAAGCCTTAATGCCCATGGGTCCCTGTGAAATAGTCATAGGATCCCCAGTAGGATTTTTAAAAAGGAACTTGTGTGAATTAGGAACCCTGTAATAACAGTCAGGTATTCTGGTAGCAGGAGGCAAGGAATCGGGGGCCAAACTAGATTCTGAAAAAGCATCATCAACAATGTCTAGTACTGGAGGAACAGCTAAAGGCGTATGCTGAGGCAGGAGTAAAAAATCCCTAAGCCTCTTTTTTGAATCAGAAAAATCCTGGCTTTCCCAGTGGAAATGCTCCCTTAGAGTATGTAAGGTTTCACCAAAAGAAAAATCCTCTGGAGGGGAAGCAGACGGGATAGTCCTCTGCATCAGAAACCTCAAAAGTAGATAAGGGCAAATCCAGATCATCGGAAGAATCAGAATCCTGTTCAGAAGATTCATAAACAACTTCAGTCCTAGGTCTCTTAGAAGGGGGAGGCTGGCTTCCCCTGATAAGATCTTCAGCCATTCTTATTTGTTTTTTAGGCATACAGGCCTGAGCATGCAGCCTGGGCGTTGTTTTTTTAAGGCATGGTTCGAGATTTAGGCCTAAAAGAAGGAGGCATCGTTTAATATGCAAGTCCATAGGCCTGAATACACCCTCAGAAGTTGGTGCCTGCACAGCGGCTCCGGACCCATTCAAGGTAGAGACATCCTCAGGTTCCATAGTTGAAGCATCTCGCGGCATACCAGACTCTGAATGGGACTCAGTACAGGCCTGCAAATCAGACGTAGCGGGCATCAGGGGCTGCGAAAGTACCTCACTGAGTACCGGCAAACTGGTGACTGGCTTAGGAGAAGCGTCATTGGCAGTTTTGGAACTAGACGGCCTGTCTCTGTCTTTATCCTTGTGTTTTTTAGGAATCCCAGTAGTCGGATGGCTAACAGACGACATTTCTGGATAATTAAACAGAGAACCAAAATATTTTGAGGTGAAAATATACAGACGGATAGTGCGCTGATTAAATAAAGCACAAAAGCGACAGAACAGTACATTGTGGTCAGGGCCTAGGCAAGGAATACAGTACGAATGTAAAATCTTTATGAGGTATTTGCTTTCCACAACTAATGCAATTATTAACTTTTACTGACATCGGTAAGGAGCAAGAAAAAAAGTTTCCCCAATGGGGTACTTAGCTTTAGTTGAAGACTTCAGTTCTGAAACTCGAAAACAAAAATTTCAGGAGTCGGCCGACCGGCACTTGCGAACTTGCTTCTGCTTTGGGCACTGCACGGCAAGAAAGACTGATGTAATGGCGTCGGCTGCATGTTTTACACTCCTGAGGTCATGGAAGAAGGGACAGCATCCGACGCAGGACCCAAGACTTTGTTAATCAGGCCGACTGAGGGCTACTGCAAGCAGATAACCCAAAAGTGATGACTGCAACAGTAAAACACGAAGAACATCAAGGACACCACTGATTTCATAGTGAGGACAGTGGAGGGCTTGGCTTGGAAGAACCAGCCAAGGACTCAACTCTGTCAGTGGAGAGTCTTATTTGGGGTCGAGAGAGAGAAACCCATCCCCAGGGCTGGAGTGTGCTCCCTATGTGCTCTTAAAGGAAATTGTGCTTGGTGCATTGACCTGAATCCGGAAATACTGTGTGTATCTACCTTTGTTTCAAGTGAAAGTCCCTCACCAGTGTCTGTGGTGAGGACAGAGGCTCCTTAATTACCGGCCTGCAAAAAGGATGTCACAGTAGCACATTCCATTAAGGATATTTTGGTTAATTTGCCTGTAGAAAAAGGAATAAAAATGAAAACTTTATTCAGATATAGTCTGATCACTAAATACCTGTTGTTCTGTCTGTAAAACTGTAAACCTGTTTTCATTACCTCACTACCACATTACCCATCAATGAAGTTGGCTGATTTTCTCGAACTACATGCAATGAAACATTACAGGTGTGAACACATAAAACAGTAATCAATTTTATATGTCAAACTCTCAGAACATTATTGAAAAATATATTTCCTTTTCTTATCTTTTTAAAATTGTCCATGTTTCATTAGCTTTTCTTGATTTATTTAGCCATGCATAAGCTAAGCTGCTGCTGACTTTCGCAGCTATCCATGTAAGAACAAATATTTTGAGAAACTTTATTCTCTCTGTGGAAATAATAAAAAGCAGAAAGATGTGTCTCTGCTTAAAGAACACTGGGAATATGGAGAAGCTGACATTTCTCAAAAGTGTACTTATGCAGATCATACAGAAGCAGTTTTCAAATGCTGTGGTAAACTAGGATGGTCAAATGCCACAGTCCATCACCAACCTTGCCTCGGGTGTTGGTACTGTAGAGATTATGTGACCATTAAGAGACTTCTCTTTGCTAGACACTTATCTTTGCTTATGTTTATTTACAGATACAGTCAAAGATATTATGAAAGAAATTAAGAAAAAAAGACAAGCACAAGAAGGAGATACCACCAATATGAAAAAGACGGTTTAAAAAGAACAGACCAGAAGCTTCCTGAGGAGGAAGATTGATGCGAGTGGGCCAGTAAGAGTATAGAGGGAGAAGACAGTAATTCTATGTGCATCCCTGAAAATGTAATATACAGAGTTACTGACAACTAGCTTTCCTCAGTTGCAGGAGGTTGCCTTATTTTCATCACAATGATGGATGTTTTATTGAAGGTGGTTATGGAGTTAATTGTTTTATCTTCAGCTGCTTCTAGCCTGTAGTAGTTTACAATCAGATGCGTCCCTGAGGATGGAGTTACTGAATTATCAGCATGAACATGGTCAGGAGGAACTTGCTCTGATAAGACTTGCTCCTTTGCCAATTAACTGTTACTTCTGGTGGTCTATTTAAGTGACTGTATAAAGCCAAATTAAATTTATTTGCTATGAAATCTAGTGAGTCCAAGAGGTAATAGGTTTGTACCTTTTTGGTTATACTGTGTTGCTTCTTTAGCCTGAATATTTAGTCACAAACACTGCGACTCTGCCAGCAAGTAAAACCACTTTAAGCATTGCTGCTACTGCTTATATTCATTTTTGTTTTATATTTGAAATGTACAACGCTGATTTCACTAACTACCTAAAATAGTTTACTCAACAGTTTGTTCTGAGGAATGCAACAGCAAACTGAAAACATTTTTGGATGTTTACTATCTATCTTCTTCTTTCAGCTTTTCCCGGTTAGGGGTCGCCACAGTGGATCATCTGTCCGCTCATGATTGGCAGTGGAATTTTATGGTGTCAATTTGCCAGCCTGGGACCCAACCTTCCACAGAAGGCACACACACATGCACTCACGCCTGGGGCCAATTTAAAGTGTCCAATCCACCTACAGCTTGTCTTTGGGATATGGTAGGAAACCAGAGCACCCGGAAGAAACCCACGTGACCACAGGAAGGACATGCAGACTCCACACAGAAGGCACCCCAGCTGAGGATCAAACCAGAGAACCTCTTGCTGTGAGGCGATCTATTTTTTTTTTTTTATTCAGTTTGTATGGAGGCTTTTTGTACCTATAATATCAGGTTACTGCTCTCCTCCCTTCACCTTCACTGTTGTCAGCTTGATTAATTGCATCTGTTAGACTGTTTTAATGAGTGACAGCTTGTAAGTTAGGCATATAAGAGGCAGTCTGCTGTGAAATTAAGTGATCTCTCCTCTGTGAAGGTCTTCCTGCTGCTTTACATAATTTTGGTTCCTTGCCACTGATCTCCATGTCTCCTTTAAGTGCACTAGACTTGGGATTGTGAAGAGTCTTAGGGCTGAGTCTAAGAGGAGGTTCTTTCTTGCACAACTTGACTGGACTAACTAAGGGGCACTCAGTCCTACCAAAGGGTGAAATGGCGTGGGGATTGGGGTACTCACTGCCTTGTGTCAGTACTTTGGAATCTGCTCTTCATCTCCAACTGATGTGGAGATCCTGTTCCCAACCCCTTTTTAAAGGGCTGAGTTATGGAATGCTAGGTCAGTCAGCACTACACTGAGCACTACATTAAATATGCCCTGCATAGATGCCTTGATAGTCAGAGAGCTGAATACATTAATGTTCAGTGCTTTGTTGGGCTTTTACATTCCACTGGGTCACCATATAACTTGCAAATCCAGGTAGGTACACTTCAGCAGAGTAGTGGCTATTTATTACTCATCAGACTCAGATTACAAAGTGATGGAGAAAGACTGAATATATCCATTGGGCAGGAGTAAATTTCTTCCGTTATGCTGTCCACCAAGTTGTCTTGGAACATTTATTTGGCTCTCCTTAATGACAGAGTTATAATTCCCCTAAGTGGTCAATACTGGAGGGTTTTAATGCCTAGGGCAATGAAAGGACTTGTTAACTTACCAAAGAGCTGCAAGATAAAATGAACAGCTGGATTTTCACACGCAGTTTCAACTATGACTTGTGACATCTTGAAATTAGGGATTTGGTGGAAGAACTTTCTCTTGGTCTGACCAGTACCTAGGAGTGTCAACTTTATTACCACTGACCCACTAATTGATGGGAAGCTTTTAGTATCCTTCTCACTGAATATGCATACTCAGCAATAGTGTGCACACATGGTAGATCATGTCTGTCATGTTTTAAGCATTTCTTACAGTAGGTGATGTGTGTATGATCATGTTGGGGAGTAAGCATTCATTACATATTGTACAGGTATGATGTGTGCACGTGTATGAAAGAACATGACTGTATGCACATGTGCGCATGTGTGTTTGTGCGCATGTGAAACATGCGCACACTCTTCAGGTTTGTATGTCTTAGTGACTAAAAGCATGGTGGATATATGCATGTGTTGGCTGTCTGAGTGAGTGGTAAACAGTATGGACAGAAATGTGTGTGGGTTGCGATCAGCTGGAAGAATGCAAGTACGGCAGTGTGTCCTGTCAGGAAGGGCAGTGCACTGAGAACAGACTATTGCTGTGACAGTAGAGGTTCTAGTGGAGATTATTATTATGTGTGTACATGTATGACTGTGGTTATGATAGAGCATCTCGGGGAAATGAGGCTTTGAGAGTATGTGTTTGACGTGGAGTATATGAGTAATGTTCAAGTTGAGTGTGTATCCAACTCTGTGTTCACAGTGTCTCTTACCTCAAGGTGTCAGCAACATAAATTCTGAAGGGTAAGGAGGGGTCGATTCCTACCTTAAAAAGTATGCAGTGTACGTGTGTTCATGTTTCATACCATGTGGGTATATGTTAGTGTGGTTGAATTTTGCATGACATGTGGTACGTTTTTTGTGTGCAATTGTTTGTGTATGTCAATGTTTGCTCAAGGAACATTCTCAATGTGCTGGCAAGTCAAAGAATTCACTGAGCTGATGTATTCTTTTCAACTAGCTAGTTTTGACTACTTTGGTATTGAGATTTTTATCAATTCCTTGGTATTGAGATTTTTATCAGTTCCTTAAATAGCCCATTTCAGGATGAGCCATCTTCCCACTCCATCTCCTGGTACTGCACTGGCCAAATGTAGATATTTTAGGACTGTAAACTCTGGCATATGTCCAATCCATGACCAGTTCCTTGAGGGAAAGCCAATACAGATGTTTCAGACGAGTACTACTGTACTGATCTGGCCACTCCCCACCCTCAGGACTGCTGTGCAATATGAACAATGGTTTGACCATAAACTGAGGTCATTACACAGGCTAAGATGTTGAATGATGATGAGGACATGAACATGCCTTCTCGGGATAGAGGAGTCTTGGAAGAGCATTATACATTATAGTCATTTTTTTACTTGATAAATGAGTAAGTGTAGTGATCCTCAGACCCTTTTCAGCCTGGGCAGTGGTTAAATACAATATGTTTTTAGATATACTGAGGAAGAGATTTTTTTTTTTTTTTTTTTTTTTTTAAATCTAGAAATATAATTCCACAATCAGGCGGACCCAAGAATGTCAGAATGCTCCAGTTCTCAAAGTCTTTTATTGAAACCAACACATAAGCACTTTCGCAGATTCAACTGCTTCATCAGCTATATTCAGAGTAGAACTACCATCCATTAAATATAGGCAGTCACGTCTCCGCAATTATTCCTAAAAGGAATATACACTTAAAACTGACAATCCTCTTTAATACAAATTAATTTAAACAATTAAATAAAGCTGACCATTATTATATCCAACATTAATAAAAATTTACTTTCGCACATAATTGAGAATTCACACTTCTATTTACCTGCATAGAGGTCTACATTTTAATTTTGGTTTAATAGGGACCCCGTCATTTAATCCATACCCATAGTCACTTCCGAGTCTAATTATCCATTTAGCCTCTAACTCAGTACTACTTCTAACATCTCCTCATCTAATATTCTCAAAAATCTTCTATTGCTATAAATAATTCGTATCTAAAACATGTTTAGATAATGTACTGGCATCACTGCATCTGCTAATATGATAAATGTGTACTTTATTTATCTCCAATAGCTCTGGTCAGTCTTAACTACATAGAATCTTGCTCAAATTGTGCAGTGCGCCAGATATACTATCTGTTCAGAGCGACAAGTAGCATAGGTATTAAAAGTATATGTCTTGTCCTGATCAAAATATACAAACGTTTTATTTGTGTTTACATATTTGCAAGCTGCACAATTACCATATGGAAAAGGTCTTTTATCATCCTTCCTAACTTCATAGGTCTTAGGACAGCAAAGACATCATTTTAGTGATCTCATATTTTTATAAACAAACTGTGGTTTTGGGTCAAGTATTCTTTCAATGTCTTTATCTGTCATTAAGATGTTCCAGTGTTTATAAACAACATCCCTATATGTTCGGACATCATTAGAATAAAACACAGGTACCCTCACACTCCTTTTTCTCGTTTTCTGCAGCACATTTATATTACTGGCATCAACCACTTCACTAGAAAAATATGATTTAGCAGTACTCTCTCAAACTAACATCAATATTTTCATTTTCAGTGTAACCTCTTTCAGAAAAAAGTTTTTCTTAATTTGTTTGGGTCTCAATCCTGATTAGAGCATTAAGACAGAGTGCACAGGGACCCGGCCATGAACCACATTCTGAAAGACGTGGGGTGGGTGCATGCTTTCCCTGTGAAAGAGGTGATTAAAGTGACATGCCTTCCTAAATAACTGTACACTGATATCACCTAAATCACCCTTCTCAACACTTGCATCTAAAAAATGAATATCAGCATCAGAAACTTCTGAAGAGAAATGGAGATATGTGGTGCTATTATTGACATATTCCATAAATTCATGGAATTGCTCAGTAGATCCATCCCATAAAAGGACCAAGTTGCTGCCTCTAGAATTACTTAGAATCCAGCTCTTTCCAGTATACATTCAAAAAGGACAAGTTACTGCAAGAATTTGCTCCACCTTTGCCCGAATAGTTATATCATGGTGGGAAAAGCAAAGCACAAAAAACACAGAGGACAGACATCTGGATATAGTCTCATTAGACACGGGTTGGCTTTAAGTCCCTGCAGAGGAGATTAATAGCTGTTGAGCCTTCTTAAAGGGCTTGGTTCTGTCAAAGTAGTATCTGAGCTGCCTATGCACATCCAAATGTAAGCAAAATCTGTTCTGACTTCATTTTTGGCTCTGGGAAGAGAAAACTAGGAGACTGAGTATACTTTTGAATCAAGCCAACAACCAACTTCAACTTCAGACATGAATATAATGTGCAATGTTGCTCTATCCCTCTAGAAAAACAAAGGGTTGACCCACCATGACAGCTTATAACTCAGATACTCGCCTTGCAGATGTCAGAGCAACAAGCAAAACGGTTTTCCAGGTAATGAACTTTAAGTCTGCCTGAGAAGCCAGTTCATAAGGTGTTAGTTTTTCTAGGGAAAAAAAAAAAATACTAAGGAGGAGGATTTTCCTTGCGAGGGGGTTTCATGTGCAACACTGCTTTCAGAAACAATTTGATCACAAGCTTAGAAGAAAGAGGTGGGATCCACAGGCAGACAAACCTGAGACAGCTGCATAATGCACCTTTATGGAAACATACAAGCCATCTATAAGTAGCTCGCAAAAATGTGTTAAACAGCTATGCTAGTTCCCTTTTGGGACCCTTGTGATTGGCAAGGCATCAACAAAAACGCTCTTCAGTTTGCCAACATAAAAGACTTTCAAGTAGCGGGTCTTTTTGCCTCCTTTAGCACCTGCTGCATGTCCCCATGAAAGGTGCTCAAAGGTATCAAAACTGAATCCTACAGGCCATCAGTTACAGCTGACCGATGTTGGGGTGTATCAAACTACACTTGTGCCTTGTGAGTAGACCCAGTCTGTGAGGAAGCTTGTGGTACATGCCCTTGGCCAATTCCATAAGGAGGGAGATCCAACTTCACCTGAGCCAAAAGGGAGTCACTACAATGACTTGTTAACATTTTTTGAATCTTTCGAAGTACTATGGAAATAACTGGAAAGGGTAAAAAGCATGCAGCAATATTCCCAACCAAAGGAATGAGACCGCTTCTGTTCACCATGCTTGGTGATGCAAAGATGTCTCAAATAGAATTTTTCTAGTTTTCAGTTTTGCAAGGTGGGGGCATTCCCCGCATCTGGATCAAGTCCTGGAACATGCCTGTATTGAGTTTCCACCGATGAGGATCTGTCTAGGATGTACCAAGCCCGTCTGCCACAATACTTTGCTGTGATGGAATATAGGAAGCCTGAAGAGTCAGAGAATGCTGAAGTGCCAACTTCCAGGCCCAGCCGACAGAGGGCATTACCTTGTACCCACTTGATGAGACATCACATCACTGAATATGTAACCACCTTCAACGGCCCAGAGCCCATAGATAGTGAAGAAAATTCAAAGCATGACTTGCTGCTAGCATTTCCTTGAAGTTGATGCGTTTTGGTCTGTCTGAAGCGTTCCACAGACCTTCCACTTTTACACCATGGAAGCTGCAACCCAAGCATAACCTGAAAAGTCGGTCTGGAAAGACTGAACTGGGGTTGCAAGAGATAACTGGAGTCCTGGACTGAGAGCCATTTGATCCATCAGTCACTGCAATTCTCACCTTACAAACCACAGAACAGGAATATGAAAGTGCTTGGCACAGGAATTGTTTTTAGGTACCACTGGACTTCTCATGTGTGATCTGGCAGGTGGTAACATGAGGAACATGGATGCCATGAGACCTAGAATCCTGAAAAATTCTCTTGTAGGAGCCTGAAGCTGTTTAGAAACTCAAAGATATGCTATTAAGTTATTACCTTGTCTTTAAAAAGGAAGGCCTTTTGCTTAAGTGTATGTCAAACACCCCAAGAAGACAATTTAGTGGCAGGGTGGAAAAGAAGATTTTTGTAAGTTCAAATAAAATCCCATGTGACGTGATTGGATACCTACAAGGTCTCCAAACATCTGGACGAAAAGACTACAAAAATAAACAAGTTGCCTAAATAAGGAAAAATATGGATACCCTGCAATCTGCAGTGAACAACCACTGGCACTCTGCAGTGAACAATGGAGCCGCAGTGGAGAGCTCAAAGGGTAATGCAGTGTACTGAAAATATGAGACCGATGAAGTAAACCATAAAAATTTCTTTAAACTATGAGCATTGGGTATGTGACAGTATCTCTGAGAGCCAGTGTTCTCATAAGACAATTGTCTGGAAGCAGTGTAATCATTGCATGTAGGGTCAACATCCTGAATTTTGGAACTTTCATATAAAGGTTGAGAAAAGGACACAAACACATCTCTCACACGCCTCTCCTTTTGTTCCAAAAATATCCTGTAATAAAACCCACTGCCCATATGATTTGCAGGTACTGGATCTATGACCCCTGCTTCTAATGTTTTGTAGCACTGGTGGCAACAGGTCTGTAGTTTGTGGATGTGAATTCCCTCAGAGGAATATTGGAGTTCACCTACTGCCATGTGAATCCTTCCTGAATCACCATCAGCACCCACCTGTCTGAAACAGTCCAATCCCAGGCTAAGGGACAGAGTCAGTGTGTGAGGAACAAAAACTGGGGCAGGAGCTGTGGGCGAGATGATCAGATTCCCAGTATAGTCATTCATTAGCTGGAGCCTGACTTTTCGGGAAAGTTACTCATTTGGAAGGGTTACTCTGACATTTTTCCTTTTGGGGGCCTGATTTTATTAGGCTGGAATTTCTGTAAGTTCTGCCGCCTAAAGGATCGAGAAGCAGCCTTGTTAAGATAGAAGCTGGGTACCTGAAAAATCTCAGCGATTCCATGCATCAATTTCCCTCTGTCATCCCACTGTTTCAGGATTTGTGTAGCTGCAGGCCCAAACAGATTAGACTGCAAGTAAATCAGAAAAAAATCTGATTATGCAACCATACAAATTTTCAAACATTTCCTCTGAAAATACATACCATTCTCTGGCACACAAACTGGTGAAAAAGGCAGAGAGTCCTAGAACTGACAGAAAAACAGTTTTAGCCAAAAATATAACACTCAACATAAATACAGAAATAACCTCATCACCTGCACTGTAATTTTTTCTTTTTTCTAGAAATATCCCTACTAGGAGAATGGCCTGGGACAGCCTACTGTCCCTGGCAAGAGGTCTTTCCCTGGACAGCTCCTGTACCAAGTGTTTGGTTGTCCTACACCTGTAACAGGTACAGAAGCAGACCTTGAGGACATGTCTAACCCCAGAGCCATAGCAGCCATTACAGCTACAACAGAGGGAGTCAAGGCAATACATAAGTGGTCTGTGGAACGATCTTTGGCTACACCAGAGTAATTAATTGTAGGCTCAGGCAATATTTTGTTTTTTTTTTCTTTCCTTTTTAGGTGCAGGTGGAATGGAGGAACCAGGAACTGGAGTATTATCCATGCTGTAGCCAAATAAGACAAATTACCAGTACAGTAAGCTCAGCAACACTAGGAAAAGTACAGTTGTGTACCTACCATAAATGTAGATTAGAGTGTATTCACTGTTGCAGTCATTACAATTGGGTTATCCTGCTGGCAGGCTACCCTCAGTCGGCCCGAATTCCAAAGTCTAGGTCCGGCGTCGGTTGCTGTCGCCTCCTCCCTGACGTCAGTGCACCAGGGGTATAAAAGATGCAGCCGACGCCATTTTATTCAGTTTTTCTTGCCCCAGATGTCAGGTGCCCCAAAAATGGTAGGCTAAATTATGCCAATAAGCATGCATGCAAAAAACAACTTTTCCTTCATCTACAAGCAAATACACCACATAGGTTGTATAGGATAGAGAAATACAGATAAATCCCAGCAAGGAAAGGGGGTACAGAGGGAGGGTAACCTGGACTGCAACAGTGAATACACTAACATCTACATTTATGGTAGGTACACAACTGTACTATGTTCATCGTGTTTCACTGTTGCAGTCATTACAATTGGGTTGAATCCCAAAGCTAAGGTTGGGAGGCTGGTGCTAAATAGGATTAGGGGAGGCTATCAGGCCCTGCAGAACTGCAGTGGCAAAGCCTGCCCTGGATTCAGAGTAGAGAGGTAAGTGATCGTGCTTTGTAAAAGTATGCACTGAACTCCAAGGTGCAGCCTCTAAGATGTCTTTGGGTGGTACTCCTCTGAGGAAGGCTGCTGAAATGGCTGCTGCTCTGGTTGAATGTGGCCTAATGTCCTTCGGCACTGATTTGCCATGATGTGAATAGCAGAAATGAACACAGTGGCCTATCCACTTTGAAATAGTCTGCTTTGAGATAGGCCTTCCTTGTGATGCTGCTGCATATGACACAAAGCTGTTCAGTCTTTCTGTTAGCTTTGGTTCTGTCCAAGTAGAAGCGTAGCTACCTGTGAATGTCCAAAGAATGCAGAATTCTCTCACCCTTATGTGGGTTTGGATAAAAGGTAGGCAAATTAATTGTTTGGTTAAGGGCCACACTGGAGACTACTTTAGTCATAAATGTAGGGTTTGTTCTCAGAGAAACCCTGTCAGGATGGAAAATGATAAAGGGTTCCACAGCCATGAGAGCCTGTAACTCTGAGACTCGCCTAGCGGAGATTACTGCTAGGAGCAGAGCTGTTTTCCAGGATAAGAATTTGATATCCACTGCAGAGGTTGGTTTCAAATGGAGGCAATGTAAGTTTTTTCCAAGACATAGTTTAAGTCCCATGCAGGCATTGGTGCTGTCCTAGGGGGTCTTATGTTTTTAGCTCCTCTGAGGTACTGCCTTAGTAACGGATGAGAAAAAATAGGTGGTTCTGTATTATAATGAGCTGAAATGGCAGAGGCATGAATTTTAATTGATGAAAAAGAAAGGCCCTTCTCCAGCATCTCAGTTAGGTATTGCAAAATCTGAGGAATATTTGGAGCAGTCGTATCAAAACCTTGTGCCTGGTTCCAAGCACAGAATCTCTTCCATTTTTCTGCATAAGATATCCTGGTGCTAGGCCTCCTGGCCTCCAAAATTACATCCATCACAGCTTTAGATGACTTGAGAGGCTACATTATTCGCCATGCTGCCGGGTTTAAAGGTCTTGAGTTGGCTGTGCAGTATCTGACTGTCTTGTTGAGTCAATAAGTGAGGGATTTGAGGTAATATCCAAGTTGGGCATTGAGACAAGCTCTTTAGGATTAGGTACCAGTGCTGGCGGGGCCAGTCTGGGGCAATCAGTATCATATTGGGTTTCTCTTGTTTGACCTTGAGGAGTACCTTGGAGAGGAGAGGCAGAGGAGGAAAAGCATATACTGTTAGATTTTTCCAGCTGAAAGATAGAGCATCCACTTTCCATGCTAGCTTGTGGTAAGTCCTTGTGCAGAATCTATGCAGTTGGTAGTTGTGAGGGGAGGCAAAAAGGTCCAATGTCCGGGCATCTCCAAGTCCTTGTTATCATGCTGAATACTTGTGGATCCAATTTCCACTCGTGGGGATCCATTAGGTTTGTGCTTAGTTCGTCTGCCAGAGTATTTGTCCTTCCTGGCAGGAATTGTGCTTGCAGATGTACTTGGTAAGTCAATGCTGTATCCCACAAGTTCATGGCTAGTCTGCAGAGGGGGTAGGAATGCGTGCCGCCCTGCTTGTTTATGTACCACGACTGTGGTATAGTCAGTCTTTATTAGCAGTTGTCCTGGATGAAGAAGATTCTTGAAGGCTGTCAGGGCATTCTGAACAGCTAGCATCTCTTTTTGATTGATACATAGAAGCATTTGACTTGCGGACCATGTGCCCTGAATACATCTTCCTGCCATATGGGCTCCCCAGACATAATCTGATGCATCTGTTGTCAATGTCTGCCTGGCTGTGGGTAAGGTGAATGGCTGTCCTGTGTTGTGGTGACAGGATTTTGCCCACCATCAAAACTCCTGTTGCAGGCAGGGAATGAGGGCAATTTTTGTTTCCAGGCTGTGGCAATGTTGAGTCCAAACATTTTTTAGATACCATTGAAGTTTCCTCCTATGCAGTCTTGCATATGGAATTAGCAGAATGCAGGATGCCATGAAACCCAAAGCCTGCAGAATTTTTCTTGCAGATAATGGGGTCTTTGTTGCCAACATTTTGAAATAAGTAGTCAGTTGTTTGTGCTTGTCTGGCGTGAGATAAGCCATCTGGGCAGTTGTATTTAAGCTTGCACCCACGAATATCATCTCTTGAGAGGGTACGAGTTTTGATTTTTTGTTTACTGTGTACCCTAGACTTGCTAGCAATCTCTTTACAAACGCCAGATGCTGTAGTAGAATGTCCTTTCTCTCTGCTTGTATAAGGCAGTTGTCCAAGTAAGGATATATTTGTATTCCTCTGTCTGCAAAATGCAATCACTGGTGCCAGGCACTTTGTGAAGACCCTGGGCACAGTAGATAAGCCAAAGGGCAGTGCGGAGAATTGGTAGTGCATTGAGCCAGCTTTGAATCTGAGGTATCTTCTGCATGTTTGTCTGATTGGGACATGCAGGTATGCCTCTTTTAGATCCAAGGTCACAAGCCAAGCCTTCTTGCCCAGCATGGGCAGAAGCTGCTGTAGAGTTAACATTTTGAATTTTGGAATACCCAGATATGTGTTTAGAATAGATAGGTCCAGTATTGGTCTCCAGGCTTTGTCCTTTCTGGGTACCAAGAACAGTCTTGAATAGAATCCTTGTCCCTGCTCTTGCACTGGCACTGGTTGAATGGCCCTCATGTCCATGAGGGATGAAACTTGTTTTTGTGCCCCTGCCCATTGACTGCGTGGCAGGTCTGGCATACCGTTTACCTTTGGCAGGGTGTGAAAGTGGAACCTGTAGCCTTGAGGCACTATATTCAGAACCCATTTGTCCTGGGTGATAATTTGCCAATTTGGTGAAAAAAAGTATTAGTTTTCCCTCCAAAGGGGCTGCCAAAGGTAAGTGCTTGGTGCTGGAAGTGGAAAGTCATTGAGACTGTTTCCTGTATGTCTGTGATTTTTCCTCTCCGCTCTTGGAGGTAGAAGCACCCCATTGTTTAGGCCTGTATGAATCATGGGGCTGTGATCTGCCTCATGGGTGTCTGTACCTGCCCCTTTGTGGTCTGATACTGGAAAGGACCAATTCTTTGTAGGCCAGTTCCTGCTAAATCTGGGAGGCTGTACCTGCAAGAAATCCTTGACTGTTTGCATATATTTAGCTTTGTCCTCAATTTTCTTCAATACCTCTTCTACTTTAACACCAAACAAAGTACCATGCTGTAAAGGAGTGTCTAATAGTTTTGCTTTAACCTGATAAGGCAGATTTTGTTCTTTTAATCCTAATGACAGAACCTGTAACAGTGGCCCTGCAGGAAGCCTCAAGATAATCAAAACCACATTGCAAAGTATGCTTTCCAACTTGTTCAGCTGCATGCAATAAATCCTGCATTTCTTTGTTGTCTGCACATTCTGTATTTGCTGACATTCTGTTTAAGCAAGGACATAAGATATTGTTGATACCTAAGCATATGGAATTGGCAATTTAAGGCTCTTACTGCCAAGGTAGCAGAGGTATAAATCTTTTTGCCCCATCTGTCTAGGGCCCTAGAATCCCTGTCAGAGGGAACAGGGTTTTTTGCAGAAGAAGCCTTGACCCCCTTGGGACCCTGAGAGATGGTTTCTGGGTCAGCTGCAGGGTTCTTAGAGAAATTTATGTGAATCTGGAACCCTATAGTATCTGTCTGGTTTAACAGGGGCTGGTGGTAGAGAGTCTGGAGAAAGACTAGAGTCTGAAAATACATCTACAATGTCTAAAACAGGCGGGATAGCAAGGGGCCTGTGCTGGGGTAATAAAAGGAAGTCTCAGAGCCTTTTCTTGGATTCTGAGTAATCTTGGCTCTCCCAGTGGAAATGCTCCCTCATAGTATGCAGAGTTTCCCGAAAAGAATAATCCTCAGGAGGAGAGGCTGAAGGTATAGATTCTTCAGCATCAGAATCCTCATAGGGAGGAATAGGGTAATCCTGTTCAGAGGAGGAATCAGAGGAAATGGAAACCTGGTCTGAAGATTCATATTCTAACTCTTGCCTAGGCCTCTTAGGACGGGGGATGGGATCCCCTGATCAAAGTAATAAGGTCTTCGGCCATTTTGAGCATCTGTATTTTAGGCATGGAGGCCTGTCCAGGTGAATGCTGTACTTGTTTCTTTGTCTTTAGAGCTGCTTTGGTCTTTGTCACTGAAATAGGTTTCACATATAGCTGTGTAGGCCTGAAAACACCCTCAGAAGGTGAAGCCTGCTTAGCGGCTCCGGACCCATCTGAGGGAATAGTTTCCGAGTGTCCAATACCTTGAGTATCCAGAGGCCTAGTCGGCTCCATGTGGGAGTCTGACGCGGCCTGTGGCTCTGAGGTAGGGGGCGTCAGGGGCTGCGAAAGCACCTCACTGAGAACCGGCGACAGGCCTAGAAGTAGTCTCGTCATCAGTTTTGGATCTCTGATGCCTGTCCTTCTCTTTTTCTTTACGTTTTTTATATACTCCAGTAGTCGGTTGATCCGATGGCATTATATAGTTAAATCTTCTGCCAAAGTAATGGAATGCAATATCATACTGACGCTTAATAGTGCATTGGTTAAATCTGGCACAAAGCCGACAACTAGCAACGTTATGATCAGGGCCTAGGCAAGGAATACAGTAAGAATGAAAATCCTTATGAGGTATTTGCTTCCCACAAGAAATACAATTATTAACTTTTTCTGACATCAGTCTGGAGCAAGAAAAAAAAGTTTCCCCAACAGGGTACTTGGCTTTAATGAAGACTTCGGATCTGAATTTCGTATTTGAAAAACTCAGGAGTCGGCCAACCGGCACTTGCGAACTGCTTGCTTCGGGCACCGCTCGGCAAGACAGACTGAATAAAATGGCGTCTGCTGCATCTTTTATACCCCTGGCACACTGATGTCAGGGAGGAGGCGACAGCAACCGATGCCGGACCTAGACTTTGGAATTCGGGCCAACTGAGGGTAGCCTGCCAGCAAGATAACCCAACTGTAATGACTGCAACAGTGAAACACGATGAACATCTAAGTATTCCCAAGTAAGCACCAAGCATACTTTCCTTCCTCATACTAGCACAAGTAGTCAACTTAATTGTGTCACCAGTCCTTAAACCTTTAGTCAAAAATACTGCAGAATATAACTGTCTCAGACATGAGAAAACATAATTCTGTTAAAACCAGTAACCAGCAGGAAATATACCAATTTCAACTGTAAAAGCACAGCCCAAATACTTAACATTTTTTATTCACCATTTTCCACATAAAATTGAAAAATAAGCCAACACCAGAAGCATATATAATCCCCAACAGAAGACTGTATTCTTATGGTGGAATACTACTAGCAGCTGTTTTTAATATACACAGATAAAGTAATAATACACAAATATTCAATAAAAATATTTATGAAAGGAAAGGAGCCCAAAAGAGGTCTTGCCTGTTAGACAAGAAGCTTTTGACTAGCTGCTGAGAGATGCTTCGCAAAACTCTGACGTTATCTCACTAGGGTTACTATATAATGAGAAGTTGTGTACCAACCAGAACGTTCCATGTTAGTTGTCTTCTCGCCTTTTTTCTTGCTGGATGGGTTCGGAGCCAATCCTCGGCTCCGACTCGGCCTATACTAAAGCTCGAGAGCTACTTTTACCGGCTCGAGGCTACCCTGTATCCCACAATGCTAGGCGCTAACTACCCAGATCTCATTTGATACATAACACCATAGCAGTTCTGATCCCAGAACCTATATATATAACATACCCAGAAAAGGCAACCATGGGAGTCCAAGCTGGGATGATAGAAGGCCCAGAAGGATCCTTTCGGTCTGTCCAGGCTAGGGGGTTGGAGGGTGGGACGCAAGAGAGAAGGCGAGAAGAAGACAACTAACATGGAACGTTATGGTAGGTACATAACTTCTCAATGTTAAGTTGTCAATCTCGCCTTCATTCTTGCTGGATAGGACTGCATCCCTCGCACCTCAGCCCTGGGTGGCTCATCTGAACAGACTCTTGAGGACAGTGGAACCAAAGTTAGCTCAGCTTCTGGAGGCCATTGTCCAGTTTGTAATGAGAAATAAAGGTATGAGGAGAGGCTCATCTGGCTGCCGCACAAATGGAGTCTATAGGTAACCTAGCCTGAAAAGCTATTGACTTAGCTAAGGCTCTAGTTGAGTGGGCTCTAGGTTTTGAAGGAACTTCTTGACTCCTCAGTTCATAGATGAAAGTAATCACAGAGGCCAACCATCTGGAAAGGGTTACTTTGGAAACTGGAAGGCCTTTCTTCCCTTCCACATAATACAGGAAGAGCTGCTCAGATTTCCTAACTTGCTTGGTTCTATCCAGGTAGTAACGGAGTTGACTAACATCCAAAAAATGCAACATTTGTTCCACTCTGTTGGAGTAATTAGGGAAGAAAACTGGGAGATCGATAGTCTGGTTTAGATTTGTCTCTAAAGATATCTTGGGTGAAAAAGATGGGTTAGTTCTGAGGGATACTGTATCTTTATGGAAAACCAGATAAGGAGGACGAACGCAAAGGGCGTGAAGCTCTGAGACTTTCCTCGTGGAAGTTATGGCCACTAGAAATAGAGTTTTCCATGAGAGAGTAACTTCAAGGAACAGGAAGCCACAGGTTCAAAGGGAGGGAGAATCAAAGAGGTTAAAACCAGATTCAAATCCCACTGTGGTGGGGGATCTCTGATTGGGGGCTTAAGTAAAAAGATACTTTTAAGGAAGGCTTTACAAAGTTTATGGGACATAACAGTGGAGTCACAGGCCAACATGAAAATTTGAAATGGCCGCTAACTGAACTCTGATGGTGGACGAAGAAGAACCTGATTGAAAAAGTTCAGCCAAGAAATCTAGGACTGATTGGATAGGTGCCGTGAAAGGATCCAGGTTTCTAGTCTCTGCCCAGAAGGAGAAACGTTTCCATTTGCTAGCATAAATCCTCCTGGTAGAAGATTTGTGGGAAGCTAGAATGATGTCACGCACCGAATGGAAAAATAAAGGGAAGCCTGGCTAAGGTTGGAAGTGAAACAACCAAGCTGTGAGGCTGAGAGAGAGGAAGGAGTGGTGCAGCTCGCCCAACTGATGGGTCAAGAGGTCTGGCACTGGGTCCAGATGCCAGGGCTGCTCCAAGAGGTAACGATGCAGGAACGGAAACCAGATTTGTCGAGGCCAGTAAGGGGCAATGAGGATCATTGTGGATCTCAATGCGGTAGCTTTCTGAATCAGCTGTGTGATTAATGGAAAGGGGGGAAAAGCGTACAGAAGTCCCCGGGGCCAATCGTGGACTAGAGCATCTCTGGGGAGGTGGCCGGGAAGAGAGTGAAGTCGTGGCACTTGCTGTTTTTAGGTATTGCGAAAAGATCGCAGCAAGGTTGACCCCCATCTTTGGAAAATCTCTTCCACTACTGACTGCTTGAGAGACCACTCGTGCGGCATGAGAATGGCTCTGCTCAGCCTGTCCGCTATTACGTTGGACTTCCCGGGGATATGCGTTGCTATCAGAAACCGCTGAGAAGAGAAGAGGAGATCGCCCACTGCCAAAGTCTGAGTGCTTCGACACAAGGGATAGGACTTGGTTCCGCCCTGCTTGTTAATGTACCACACTACGGACATATTGTCCGTCTGAACTGCAATAGTCCCTATGGGAAGAGAGAGTCCTGAAGGGCTTGCAACGCTAAAAGTACTGCTCTCATCTCCAGGACATTTATGCGCAGGTGGTACTCGAAAGTTTGCCATGTGCCCTGGACTGTCCTGCCCTGAAAATGCCCCCCCCCCCGATCAGGGAGGCGTCCGTTGTCACCGTAGCAACCGGGGGGGGGGGCAAAGGGTCTGCCCTGAATGACTTGAAGGGAGACCATCCACCAAGAAAGGTGTTTCTTGCAAGACTGGGTGATTAAAATGCTGTGTGACATTGGAAGCTGTTGAAAAGACCACAGGGAAAAGAGCATCCACTGAAGGATCCGCATGTGAAAGCAAGCTAGGGGAAGTAACGTAATGGCTGCTGCCACGAGACCTAAAGTCTTCAGTACAAACCTGGCCTGGATTCTGTTGCTCTGAAGGATGTGAACGTGTGCGCGGATATATGAAATTCTCTGTCCATTAGTTTTGCGGACAGTTCGGCTGTGTCCAATATGGCGCCTATGAAAGTAATAGACTGACAAGGCGACAAGGCACACTTTTCGAAATTTATGGAGATACCTAGCTCTTTGCAAGTTTGAATGGTGTAATCTCTAGACTGAAGTTGATGCCTGGTGGTGGCGGTAAGGAGCCAGTCGTCCAGACATGGAAACACCTGGAATCCTTGACGTCTCAGATGAGCCATGACCACTGCCATGCAATTGGTGAACACTCGGGGGGCTGTAGTGAGACCAAAGGGCAGGGCCCTGAACTGGCAGTGACTGGCCCCCAGCCGGAAGCAGAGAAACCTCCTGGAGAGCCTGTGCATCTTCATGTGGTAGTACGCATCCTGAAGATCTATAGAGCACATCCAATTATCCTGGCCCAAAAAGGGTAGAATGGACTGTAGCGTGACCATCTGGAACAGTTTTTTTGGACAGACCTGTTCAGCCTGCTGAGATCCAAAATTGGTCTCCAGTCCCCTGTCTTTTTTGGTACCAAAAAGAACTTAGAGTAGATTCCGGATCCTTGCTGGTCTGCTGGGACTGGTTGGATGACTCTTTTTCTTAGCAGTTTTGAGATTTCTAATGCTGCTTGTTCCCTTAGACCAGGTGGAACATCTGGAAGGGGCCTTTTTAGCTGTGTTGGGGTGTGGGCAAAGGGAATTTCGTAACCCTCGGATATGATTGACCGTACCCATCTGTCTTGGGTGAGGGAAAGCCAAGCTTCTGGGTACAGTGATAATCTTCCCCAGACTGCCTCCGAAGGCAGTCGGGCAACATCTCAGGGATGCTGGAAGGGCTGGCCAGAGACTGCTTCTCTGCTACCCTGATTCTGCGGACCCCCTCTGCCCCTAGGGCGGCATCTGTTATTGCCCCCCCCTGCCTCTAGAGGGGTACTCACCACGTGCGTCAGGCGCGACTCCCTGTGGTTTGCGAAACCACATTTTTCCACCCTTCTGACCCTTCGGGTATGGTCTAGACGGGGTGGAAAAACGGACTCCCACGGCAGAGAGAGTCTTGCCATCCTGTTCGCATCTGGTCAAAGTATCCTTCACCTGCGGTCCGAACGCCGAACCATCAAAGGGGGAGTTAGTGAAGGATGTCTTGAAGGGGTCAACAAAGCCGCATCCAGGTGTGACACCTTAAGGCCACACCTGTGCCTGCAGCCCTACTCGCCCCATCGGCCGCATAGGAAATAAGCTGCATGGAGGAGTTAACAATCGAGTTCAGGGTTGCCAGCTGGGAGTCTATTTTGTCTTGAGACCCCGCAGCTGTTGGATCCTGTAAAATATCACCCATTTCTTTGAGCATGTCTCTTTGAAGGCGGGTGAAAGGACATGTAATTCAGTGACCGCATGGTAAAGGTAGCTGAAGAAAACATCCGCTTACCTATCCATAGTCCTAGATTCCTTATTAGGAGGATGGATCGGTAGTGAAGGATCAGCCAGTTCTTTCTTAGTGGCCGCCGCCACCACGGTGGCATCAACAGGGACACCCTTGGTTAAAAAAACTGCTTATCAGAAGGGGCTGTGATAAATTTTGAAGGCCTCCGTGGGGTAGGTTCCATCGTGTCAGGGGCCGTCCATGCCTTCAGCACCACCACTTCCATGAGGGGGTCAAAGGGCAGAGACACCCAGGAGGTGGAAGGGCGAGAACCAAAAGCCTCTAGGTAAACAGACTCGTCCTCGGAAGGATTGAGGGTAGACCAGTTCCCCCTCTGCTTGAGGATCTCAAGGATGTCAGAAAAGGAGATCTCCTGAGAGGGGGACCGTGGGGACCCTTCCGACTCATCCAAGTCGGTATCGGATGTGATGGACTCAGGAGAGTCTGCATGCTTCCTCTTACGTTTCCTTTTCCGAGGGGGCTCCCCTGATGGATCAGGGGAGGCCTCGGAAGAGGAGGATGCTCCCAATGAGGGCACCTGAGGCATTGGATCTCTGTGATCGGGGTCAAGACCGTAGCAGGCACAACAGTGGGAGGAGCTGAGGGAGCTGACCGATGAGCAGGCACAGGTGCCAGCACACTCCTCATGACCTCAAAGGCACCCCTATCAGGCAGGGAAGAAGGTTCCCACTCCGAAGAGATAAGGACCCCTCCCGGCACCGAGAGGGATTGCTCCGAGGCTGATATCTGGGCCGAACCCACCTGCGCCAAGGCTCCGAGAGGGAGAACAGGGTCGGACAAGGGTCCGATGCCACTCGCCCCCTCGGAGCCGACGAGGGAGTCCCGGCACCCGGATCCCTCCAAGGATGGAATCATGGAAGAGATCGGAGCCGAAAGGTGTGGTATCGGCTCAGACGTGTCGACTGTCCCGGCTCCCACGAACTCCGGCTCCGAGCTCAGAGGAAGAGTCGGAGGAGGAATCGACAATGGAATGGAGATAGCCGCTGTCTGATAAGGGCTCTGAAGCATCTGGGCCAGTGCCTGCAACTTAAGGAGTCTGCTAACCACCCTCTCGAGGTCGTGTTCCGAAAGCCTGGAAGACCGAGAGGAATGGGACCGATGGCTCCACTCCGAAAGCAAAGGAGATCTCAAAGCCGAATGGACTGACTCCAAAGAAGGAGACCTGGTGCACTTATGGCTCACAGACGGTTCCGACGCAACGATCGGAGCCGACTGTGTCTTGGGAGCATAGTCTCCAGCGGGAGCCGACGTAGGAGCACTAAGAGCACCACTGGTCGAAGGCGCAGTACGGGGAGCAGACGGTTTTGTGGGCTTCGAAGGTTTGCCCGAAGACTTGGTCGGGGAACCTTCGGGTTTCAACAAGCCTTGTAAAATAAGCTTGTTTCTGCATTCCTGCAGGACTCTTGGACTGAATGCATGGCAGACAGAACAAGAGTCCTGCAGGTGCAGAGGGCCCAGGCAATAAACACAAGTGTGACCGTCTGTCAGAAACATCTTCTGACAGCACGAGTCACACTTCTTGAAGCCTGAAACCCTGGAATCCTTAGACATCCTGACAGGGATGACAAGTCACACACACAACAAACACCCACACTCAAACTTACTCAGTCTAGTCACACACGCACACAGAGACTGAGACTATTTAGACTGACAAATAGAGAATTTTAAACTAAATTAAACTAAAGATTAAACTAAAATTTAAAATAAAAATTAGCCTGAAGGCCTAGTAATCTACTGAGTGGGGTACGTAACGAGAAGTAGTTAGAAACAAACCCGAAAGGGAACTATCTAAGGTGGGGATACACTAGAGGGGTAAAGTGGATCTAATAGAAAAACTATTACTACAAAAGGTCAGGAAAAAAACCTTACCAGAAAAGATTTTTACAAATCTAACCTGAGAGCCGGCAAAAACGCAACCTCGCAGCTGAAGAGGCAAACGAGATCTGGGTAGTTAGCGCCTAGCATTGTGGGATACAGGGTAGCCTCGAGCCGGTAAAAATAGCTCTCGAGCTTTAGTATAGGCAGTCTCGGATCGGGTCCGAACCCATCCAGCAAGAATGAAGGTGAGATTGACAACTTAACATTTTCCCTTTAAAAGGGGTGTAGCCTATTAGCAGCCAGAGTGAGTGATAGTGAGGGGAGTTAGTGCTTTGGCAAGCTGGCTGGGTGCGGAGTCCTTGGCAGGACACTTTCCACAGGCTACTGCAACAATGAGAATGAAAAACATCTTGTATTTCTTAGCCAACTTGAACAACTTTCACTCTGCCCTTTAAGATGAACAAGAAAATTCCAAGCATTCCTAAGGAAGAGAATTTATGGTATTTGGTAAATTACTCTGCAAAGCAGCAGAGGTGCAGCGGTTAGCATTGTCATCTCACGGCAAGAGGTTCTCCAGTTCAATTCTCGGCTGGAGCTCCTTCTGTGCAGAGTCTGCACATCCTCATTGCGGTACAGTGAGTTTTAAAAACATGCATGTAGGTGCATGTGTGCATGTCTTCTGTGAAGGTTGGGCACCGTAAAATCACAACTGCCAATCAATCTGCAGACCGGTGATCCGCTGTGGTGACTCCTAACTGGGAAAAGCTGAAAGACACTGCTTTGGCAAATTACTCTGCAATGTTGAAGTAAATTATACGTGTCATTTAATTCTAAGCTTAAAATTTTCTATCTGGAACCCGACGGACATGTTTACTTCAAAAGTTTTCTTAAACAGGTCACACATTTTGTATTTTTAACAATTATGTACATCTCCCAACAAGGCACATCTTAGGTTCGTAACAAGTATGGTATTCATTAGATTAACAAGTATTAGCCTAATTTCCAAGCTATACCAGAGAACCGCTTGCTTAACTAACTTGTTCAGTAATCAGTGTCAGCAAATGGAAACTATGCGACTCAAATGGAGTACAAGCAGAAGCTTGTTGAGAGCTCATATCCTTAGTCCTCTGCACTTACTGCCAGAACTGTTTAATAAAAAGCGCTAGGATTAATTGCGAGAACCTGTGACTGACACCAACATACAGTTACAAACACTGAAACAGTGGTAACAACTGAAATAGTGGTATCTTGAAGGATTCACTTTTCTCCAAATTTCGGCAATCTTTGAATTAAAGCACCAAGGTTGTGGGGGTATAGCCCCACCCTACCCCCCACATGACAGGATGCACCAGCCCCTGCAAAAATGGTTTAATAAAGACTGCCACTGTTTCACTGCAAGTTTGTTATATAGGTGGCCTTATACTTCAGCATATAAAAATCCTCCTATCATAAGCTATTTAAAACACTCAATGGCTGGCTTGCAGAGTATGTATATTCATAATGTGTACTAAGGATTATTACTTTTGAGTGCACCTAGATTTTTAGTTATAATTTAGCTTAATATTACTGGAATGCAAAATCCCACACTGGTAGCATATTACAAATGGCAAATAGTTTAAGATGTTGCAAAATTCAAGCTGGACATTGCATCAGCCAGTCTCCTCACAATGGTACATATAGTGCTGAAAAACATACATCTTACATTTTCAAAGAAAAGCCATCACTACTAGTGTTAAAATAGAAACAGCGGGGAGAATAAACAAGAGTGCAACAATGCACACCAGGTTGAATTTTACTCAGTTTAAAATGTAGCTGCTGCATGGGGGAGGGGGGGGGGTTCTGATGCCTCTGCACCTTTGCACCTCAAGGGAAAAACTGTTTACAAGCTATTAGCATGTCACACAGAAAAAAAGGTGTTTACAAATTCTGGCCAAGTATTTCTTTGAACTGTACTTTTTCAATCAAAATGGCATTTATACAATTGTCTACCAGAATGGTGTTCTACTTCCCGATAGATCAAATTAGTGATGGCATCCATCATGTAATAAGGGATTTAGATCCAAGCAGTAATAAAAGGTGCATTTTAGTCAAACTGAACTCTACTACTGAAACAGGCTAAAGTGAAAAAAAAAACTTTATTCAATCCCTTAAAATATCAAGCTGTAAATACAAGGAGCAATTTTAGACTTGAAACTAACACATTTTAAATAACTGGTGTACCAAAGCTCAAACCATACATTAAATGGTGCAGCTCTACAAAAACTAATGTTCTGTGCCCTGAAGCATCAACAGCCATACTCAAATTAGATTCCAGTTAAGTACATCATTCAGTCATGTGGGTTAAAGGGCCATCTTTCATCTTCAGGTACTTCTCCTATTACACTACACTATGTAAACATTAAACAGCAATAGCAAACTAGTCAATAACATACCATGGACAGATTTTTCTTCTGTATGGATCCATTTAGCAATCCAGGCCAAAAGGGGTATTGTGACCATTCTCATCAGCCCAGAGAGAAGGATGGACGATTAAACACCTTTGTCAAAAAAATAAACACAAAGATAAATCCATATCATGCACTACGATCCTCAGTAATACTACGTACCCATTCATCAATATTTACACCAATTTCACATTCTATACATGTAATGTACCCCCACCCCAGTAATATTCAACCACATGTAGTATGCCTTGTACAACATATGGTTTTATGATTTTCAAAGCAACTACTTTCATCATTGTGCTCACATTATGAAAGTGTTCAAATCGGTATCAGTGTAAAAATTTTAATTCTGCAACATGAAGGACGATGAAGAAGCAAAAGTGAGAAACGCACAAACATTCATAATAAAAAGCAATGTATCCCATCTTCCTTGCTGCAAAACTTTAGCCATTATTTTTTAATAACCACTTCACTAATTCAGGGCCAGAGCCTACCTCAGCAAACAATAAGTACAGGTAAAAAACAGTTTTGGACGAGGCAGACTTTCACAACAGGACAGATAAACAATTATGGGCATACTGCAGTACTGCCACCACCTACTCACAAACCTTTGGGATGTGGGAGGAAAATGGTTATTAGTGAAAACCCACATGGACACAGAAAAGGAGTATACAGTCCCCTCAGATGGACCTAGTTATGAACACAGCTGCAGGACATTGTTTAAAAAAAATGTTTATAGTCTTTTCTCCTGGATGTAAAGAACAGTTTGTACTTTTAAGTATTCTAAAGCAATACTTTAAATCAATGGAAGATCAATACTTTAAAAGTATCGAGCTGCAAACACAAGGAGCAGTTTTACACTTGAATCTCAAGAACACATTTTAAATAACTGGTGCACAGCACTACATGTTCAAAACATACAGTACATGTTGCAGCTCTAAACTAAAACAAAACAAAACTAATGTTCTGATGGATAAGTGTATGTAGGGGTCTAGGCTCCGTGTTACTCCAGTACTGGAATTTTAGGGGCAGAAGGCATAGCCAATAAATCACAAAGCCTCTTTTATAGATAGAGAAGCCTTTTTTATTTTGTTGGTTCTGGATCCAGCGACAGGAGACCCTTTATTAAACTTATCTTCCCTATCTGCCAATGCTCTGGCCCTGAAAACAGGATAGATATTGCAAATTAGCAGAAAAATGAGCAACTCCTAAACATAACATAGACAAGTCGTGGAGTTTTGTGGCAGGATTTTGTGCCCGTACTTTAAGCATTTCTTAAATCTGGTCTGCATCTCCACTGCATCTCCATTGTGGACAAGCAGAAAAACTAGCAATTACCAATCCAAATATTAAATTCTTCAAATCTCAATTTAACTGTTAACAACCAGCACTCTAATGGTATAGAGGAGCTAGGCAGAACTATACTTTAACTACTAAAAAGATTTCTTCCCAAAGTAATTTCAATAAACACATTCCATTAATAATCACTAACATTACAATTATCTATCTAATACTAAACACTGAAAAAAAGAGACAGACAGGAAAAAAAGTATTAGAAAATACCACATGGGCTATCGATATGAAGAGATATTAGAAAGAATGTTATGAAAGTTGTATAAAACTACACTAAAAGGCTGATAGCAACTGTAAGTACTATACATAAATTTCTAGCACAAAAAAAACATAGTCTGAGAAGAGGTGGAGCACTTCACTGCCAGTGATCATGCTTCCAGTCACACAGGTGGCAAATGAAATCAGAGGCAACTGGGGGGGGGATTACAGAAATAAGAAGTTATGTACCTACCATAACGTTCCATGTTAGTTGTCTTCTCTCGCCTTCTTTCTTGCTTGATGGGTTCGGAGCCGATCCCTCGGCTCCGACTCGGCACTTGCTAAGCTCGAGAGTCACTTTTACCAGCTCGAGGCAGCCCCATATCCCATGATGCAAGGCGGTAAGTACCCAGATCTCGTTTGCTGACAAAGGGCAATAGCACCAAGCATAAAATACTTCCCAAAGGAAGAAAGAAAACTTACAGATGGAAGAAAGACCAGGTCTGAATGGTCTTCAGCATAACAGTTTCTTATAACAAGGTCTGTCCAGGCCAGGGGGAAGGAGGGAGGGTCAAGAAAGAAGTGAGAAGACAACTAACATGGAACGTTATGGTAGGTACATAACTTCTTAATGTTAAGTTGTCAATCTCGCCTTCATTCTTGCTTGATGGGACCGCGTCCCTAGCACCTCTACCCTGGGTGGCTCAATGGAACAAACTCTTGAGGACTGTAGAGCCAAAACTGGCTCTGTCCCTGGAGGCCAAGTCCAATTTGTAATGGGAAACAAAAGTGTGAGGAGTAGCCCAAGTGGCCGCTGCACAAATAGTGTCCAAAGGAAGTCTAGCTTGAAAAGCTGTGGAAGTAGCTAAGCTCCTAGTTGAATGTGCTTTAGGTTTTGAGCACAGCTGTTTTCCCCTGAGTATAAATTTCAGAGATGACCGAAGAAAGCCATCTGGACAAGGTCACTTTAGAAACAGGAAGGCCTTTTTTATTATCCGCATAGGAAACAAAAAGTTGATCAGATTTTCTAAATTTTTTTGTTCTGTCCAAATAATATCTAAGTTGACGGTGGACATCAAGATAATGTAGCTTTTGTTCAGCTCTATCTGAATAGTTAGGGAAAAATACAGGGAGATCAATGGACTGATTCAAATTGTTCTTTGAAGCGACCTTAGGTAAAAAGGATGGGTTAGTTCTCAAAGATACTCTGTCTTTGTGAAAAACCAAATAGGGGGGTCGAACCGAAAGAGCATGAAGTTCAGACACCCTCCTGGCAGATGTAATAGCCACAAGGAATAAAGTTTTCCAAGAAAGATATTTCAGGGAACAAGAAACAGCTGGCTCGAAGGGGGGAAGAATCAAGGATGTCAGCACTAAATTTAGATCCCACTGAGGAGGAGGATTCCTGATTGGAGGCTTTAGTAGGAAAATTCCTTTCAAGAAGGCCCTGCAGAGCCTATGGGACATAACATTATGATCTGCTATCCCGACATGAAAATTGGAAATAGCAGCCAATTGAACTCTGACTGTGGAAGAAGAGGAGCCTGCATGAAAAATCTCTGCTAAGAAGTCCAGGACTGCCTGAACAGGTGCAGTAAAAGGATCAATATTCTGGGCCTTAGCCCAATAAGAGAAACGTTTCCATTTGCTTGTATAAATCCTCCTGGTAGAGGATTTTAGAAGCTACTATGATGTCTCTAACTGGGTTAGAGATCAAAGGAAGCCTGGCTAAGGAAGGAAGTGGAGCAACCATGCTGTGAGGTTGAGAGAAGGGATTGACTGGTGCAGCTGACCCGATTGGTGAATCAGAAGATCTGGCACTGGGTCCAGATGCCACGGCTGCACCAAAAGGTGATGATGGAGGAGCAGGAACCAAACTTGTCGAGGCCAGTAAGGGGCAATGAGAATCAATTTGGCTCTCAAAGCGGTAGCTTTCTGGATCACCTGAGGGATCAGAGGAAATGGAGGAAGGCATAAAGAAGTCCCTGGGGCCAATCCTGGGTCAGAGCGTCTCTTGGGGGATGGCCTGATAGAGGGAAGAGGCTGAAGAAGTCTGGGCATTTGCCGTTTTGGGGAGTAGCAAAAAGATCGCAACATGGACGACCCCATTCCAGAAAAATCTCTTCCGCTATAGATTGCTTGAGAGACCACTCGTGAGGCATGAGAATAGCTCTGCTCAATCTGTCCGCTACAATGTTGGTTTTCCCAGGGATATGCGTTGCTACCAGAAACCGATGAGAGGAGATCGCCCATTGCCATAGTCCGAGCGCTTCTCGACACAAGGGGTAGGACTTGGTTCCGCCCTGTTTGTTGATATACCAAACTACAGACATGTTGTCTGTGTGGACTGCAATTGTCCCTACGGGAAGAAAGTCGTTGAGGGCTTGCAACGTTAAAAGCACTGCTCTCATCTCCAGGACATTTATGTGCAGATGGTACTCGAGCGGCTGCCACGTGCCATGAACCGTGCTGCCCTGATAATGACCCCCACCCGATCAGGGAGGCATCCGTGGTGACAGTGGCTATCGGGGATGGGGTACAAAGTACCTGCCTTGGTGAACCTGAGGCGATGTGATCCACCAAGCAAGATGCTCTTTGCATATCTGTGTCACCAGAATCTGGTGGCATTGGAAGTTGCTGGTATGACCATTGTGTGAACAGCATCCACTGAAGAAGGCGCATGTAGAATCGAGCCAGGGAAGAAGAGTGATGGCGCAGCCATGAGACCTAATACCTTTAGAACCATTCTGGCCTGTACTTTCTTGCTGGCCAGAATGATCCTGACATGACTCTGAATGTCTGAAACTCTTTGATCTGTAAGGGTAGCTGACATCGAACAGTGTTTAAGTTTGCGCCTATGAAAGTAATAGACTGGCAGTGCGATAATGATGACTTTTGCAAGTTGATTGAGATGCCCAAATGAGAACAAAGGTCTATTGTGTAATCCCTGGCTTGTATAAGCTGATGCCTGGTGGTGGCTGACAGGAGCCAGTCGTCGAGATACGGAAACACCTGGAATCCTTGGCGTCTCAGGTGAGCCGTGACCACTGCCATGCATTTGGTGAACACTCTGGGGCTGTAGTGAGACCAAAGGGCAGAGCTCTGAACTGGAAATGACTGGACCCCAGCCGAAAGCGGAGAAATCTCCTGGAGCGTCTGTGAATTTTGATGTGATAGTGCATCCTGAAGATCTATTGAGCACATCCAGTTGTCCTTCTGTAAGAAGGGCAGAATTGACTGAAGAGTGACCATTCGTAATCTTGTCTTCCTGACAGACTTGTTGAGTCTGCTGAGATCCAATATTGGTCTCCAGTCTCCCGTCTTTTGGGGACCAAAAGAACCTTGAGTAAATTCCGGCTCTGAATGGTCTATTGTAACTGGCTGAATGGCACTTTTTTGCAGTAGTTTTGAGACTTCTAACTCTGCAACCTCCCTTAGACCGGGTGGTACGTCTGGAAGGGAACTTGAGGGGAAGGGACTTTCCTCGAAAGGAATTGTGTAACCCTTGGATATGATCGACTGTACCCAACTGTCTTGAGTGAGGGAATGCCAGGCTTCTGGGTACAGTGATAATCTTCCCCAGACTGCCTCCAAGGAGGGACAGCCGGGCAACACCTCAGGGATGCTGAAAGGGCTTGTCAGGGAGAGGCTCCCTGTTTCCCTGGTTTTTCGGACCCCCTCTGCCTCTAGGCGGCGTCTGTTGTTGTTACCCCTCTGCCTCTAGGGGTAAACTGACCACGTGAATCGCGTGACTCCTTGGGATTCGGAACCACATTTACCACCTTTCTGTCCTTTGGGATAAGGTCTAGAAGGGGTGCAAAAATGGACTCCAACAGCAGAAAGAGTCTTGCCGTCCTGTTCGCACCTGGTCAAGGTTTCCTTCACCTGAGGGCCAAACAGAGCTGACCCATCAAAGGGAGAATTTGTGAAGGACGCCTTAAAGGGATCCGCAAAATCATAGCCGCATCCAGGCTTGGCGTCTAAGAGCCACACCTGTACCTGCGGCTCTACTCGCTCCATCCGCAGCATAAGATATTAGCCGCATGGAGGAGTTTGCAATGGAATTGAGGGTTCCTAGCTGTGAAGCAATTTTTTCTTGAGCCCCTGCAGCTGTAGGATCCTGAACTACTTCACCCAGCTCCTTAAGGATATCCCTCTGGAGTCTGGTGAAGTGACATAGGTAATTCAGCGAACGCATAGCAAAGGTCGCTGAGGAAAACATCCGCTTACCGTACCTATCCATGGTCCTAGAGTCCTTATTAGGAGGATGGGCGGCACGGAAGGATCTGCAAGTTCCTTTTGGTGGCCGCAGCCACCACCATGGCATCAGCGGGACACCCTTAGTGAGGAATTGCTTGTCACACGGGCAGTGATAAATTTTGAAGGCCTCCTAGGGACTGGCTCTACAGAGTCAGGAGCTGCCCACGCCTTCGTGCAATAACCTGCATAAGGGGGTTGAAGGCGGAGACACCCAGGAGGTGGAGGGCCGAGATCCAAACGCCTCTAGGTATACTGACTCATCCTCAGAGGGATTGTTGGTGGGCCAGTTTCCCCTCTGTTTCAGGAGTTCTAGGATGTCTGAGAAGGAGACATCCTCAGAGGGGGATCTAGGGGATCCCTCTGACTCATCAAAGTCAGTATCCGAAGTGACAGACTTGGGGGAGTCTACATGCTTCCTCTTACAAGTCCTCTTCCTAGGAGGATCTCCCGAAACATCAGGAGAATCCTCGGAAGAGGGGGAAATTCCCAAAGGGGAAACCTGAGGCGGAGGATCTCTGGGTCCTGTAGCAAGAGAAGTGGCAGAGATGTCAACAGGTACTATAGAGGGAGGAGCTACGGGAACAGACTGCTGACTGATACCAGTGGCCAGTACACTCATCACCACCTCGAATGCTCCCCTCCCAGGCAGGTCCGAGAGAACCCGCTCCGAAGAGCTAGGAACTCCAGGGACCACCGAAAGGGAAGCCTCCGAGGCAGATGTCGGAGCCGAGCTCACCAAGGCCGAGGCTCCAAGGGGAAGAGCGGGCTCGGACAAGGGTCCGATGCCACTCACCCCCTCGGAGGAGACCATGGAAGCCCGACCACCGAATCCCTCTAAGGAAGGTCTCAAGAGGAGATAAGAGTAGAGGCTGAAGGAAAAGAAGGGGTATCCGTCCTCCAGCCGTAGCAGTAACCATTCGAAGACTCCAACTCCAAGCTCTGGGGTAGAGTTGAAGGAGGAACTGTAACGGGGTGTGGACCAACAGTCGTCTGTTGAGACGGACTATGTAACATTTGGGCCAGTACCTGTGACTTGAGTAATCTACTGACCACTCTCTCTAGGTCATGATCTGACAGTCTGGATGACTTTGAAGATCGGCTCCGATGGCTCCGTTCCGAAAGAAGAGGTGAAGCGGAGCGAAAGTATCGGCTCCAAGGAAGGAGCCCTCGCCCTCTTCCGGGAATGGGCCATCGGAGCCGATACTATAGATCCTGTCGGAGCCGACTCCCCGGAGCCGACAGGAAGCCTCGATGTATCGGCTCCAGCCGGAGCCGATACAGCCACCAAAGTAACGGTGTCGGAGCCGATCGGAGCCGACACCGATGCCTGTGCCACATGGGTGTCGGAACCGATCGGAGCCGACACAGATGCCTGTGCCACATGGGTGTCGGAACCGATCGGAGCCGACACCGAAGTGGTCAATACAGATTCGGCACCGATAGCCATCGGTGCGAAGGCATTGTTAAGCCAGAATCGGCTCCAGCCGGAGCCGATCTCGACTCGGAATGAGTCGGAGCCGAGGCAGCAGGCTTAGACACAGAAGCCTGGGCCTTGGAAGATTTAACTGATTTAGATGGAGCCGACTTAGCCGGAGAGCCCTCCGGCTTAAGAAGGCCCCTAAGGATCAGTTTGTTACGTCTTTCCTGCAGGACTCTCTGGCTGAAGGAATGACAAATAGCACAGGAGTCCTGCAGGTGAAGAGGCCCCAGGCAATACAGGCAAGAAGTGTGACCGTCTGTCAGAGACATCTTCTGACAGCACGAGTCACACTTCTTAAAACCTGAGACCCTCTCCTTTGACATGGTGCTTTACACAAACACACACACACACCAGTCAAAAAATTAACTTAAATAAAATACCAAAAGGTATTTGTATAAAAAAACACACACACCCTAACAGGGAGGGGATGGGATGGGTAAAGTTTGACTAAAATAAATTAGAAAAGACAGGGATTTTCTGTCACAAAATGTAAAAAATTAACTAATAAGTAATAATTAAGGGTTTTTTAAGAAAAAGGGGCTTAAATATTCAAAAAGTGAATCACTTACCAGGAGCTGGTAAAAGGAGGACCTCATAAGCGAAGCGGCAAACGAGATCTGGGTACTTACCGCCTTGCATCATGGGATATGGGGCTGCCTCGAGCTGGTAAAAGTGACTCTCGAGCTTAGCAAGTGCCGAGTCGGAGCCGAGGGATCGGCTCCGAACCCATCAAGCAAGAATGAAGGCGAGATTGACAACTTAACATAGGGATTTTTGAAGGGTCTCTGCGCTGGAGCACTAAAACTGCTGGATCAGATCAGACAATTCCACGGCCCACATGTCGGATCGGACGCACTGAATGAATAGGATATCAAGAGTTTACAGCCTTTTCCCTGGACGCAAAGCAGTTTGTACAAAAATATGTCTTCCAAAGCAATGCTTTAGGTCAATGGAAAACAACTGCGGCCTTGCTCTTTAATGCCAGATACTAACTTGTAACTAAAGACAGCAGATAAAGATCACTGAAGTAGAAGTGATGAAATGCAGCATAGCAGAATATCCAAAACCTATACACCAGAGTCCAAAACACTCTACTACATGTACCTAGAATAGTGTCACACCTCTAAGCTTTGTTTTTGTGCAAGAAGTCTAAAATACTTTTCTTGCACAATACATATACTATTTTGTAGCTCATCACCATATCATACAGACATTTTAATGTGCATACTCAAAGACACACATTCTCTCCAAAACATGCATCATGATCTTTTCACTGTACTTAAAAAGCATATGAAGACATACCATATACATCTCTGGTACAGTAACATGCAGACAAAATGTGATTTTTAGCATGCACTTGCTACAAAATCAATTAATTACACATTAAACGTATGCTACATTCAAAATTACATTCAATTCTGTTTGGGTAGGAACCTAACCTATTTCTCTGCATTTGTCAAAGACTTCATGTGTGTCTAGCATGCTCTACCTTCCAGTTATCACCCATAGGAGGATCCAAATACTCACTCAAAAAAAAATTAAACAACCCTACACTAACAGCATTTTATTGACATGTACACCTGTGCAAGCTTGATCATAGGTGTGTACTAGGCTAGTGGCCCTGGAGCCTTTATAAGCCTAGCCCATTAAAGTGCCCTGGCATCGTGTCGGCATACGTTAGTTCCCAGTGCCTCTATCAAGTAGAGCCACTGGAGTGATCCCCAGGGTGAACTTTCTACTTCCCATCCACTCGTCAAGAATTCTCTTGAAGATGACCAGTGAGGTGCTCTGCTTGACATATGGGAAGTCTATTCCAGAGCATGGGCAGTCTCTGGGTTATGAACCTGTCCCCTCCAGCATGTTCTGTTGATTGTGGTAATGAGGTGGAGGTCTCTGGAGTGTGTGGTGGGGAGGGATTGCGATTTCTTTATATGTAGCATTTCTAACAGAGCTGGTTCAGACATGGCTTTGTAAGACAAGCAGAGACCACCTATTAGTAGACGATATGAGACAGAATAGCGGGAGTTTTTCTGAGTCTGTCCATGTAGGACATGCGTTTAAGGCCTAGGATCCTCTTCGTTTGGTACTTTTGTGGCCTTTCCAGCTGTTGCATGCATCCAGTGAGGTACATGCCAAATGGAGCATTATACTCAAAGACTGTCCTAATGAGGGAAGAGTAGAGAGATGATGACCTCTTTCTTCCTGGATGCAAACCCTTGGTAATCAGATGTGCCACATAGACTGACTCCACAGTGGTAATGTGGTGGTCGAAGGAGAGGTTGCTGTCAACCTGTGTCCCCAGATCTCTTATAAACACCTTCAGTGTTCAGTGGGCTCTCATCGATGTGGTAATTAGGGGGAACTGAGTTTTTTCCCCAAAGGGGATGACAACACATTTTTGGCAATAAGCTTAAGGCCATGGTTGACACCAGTCACTGGTCTCAGTGAGGCCTTTCTGCAGGATGTCTACATCACGTGGGGAGTTAATAATGGCTCCCAGCTTGCAGTCGTCTGCAAACTTGGTCAGCCAGAGTCCCTCCGTGTTGGCCTGTTTCCTAAGTAACCTTTCCTTTTGCATTAAAATTCACCTGTACCAGTAAAATGATGGAAAGCACAAGGATGAACAAGCAGTGCTCTTGCATGGCTGTGCATCTGCCATCAATGACACTTGAAAGGTCAAATGGAACTCAAGATATGTATTACAAAATAAACAGTGCAGGCTTTTATGGGGGGGGGGGTGGAGACAACACTGTACTTTTAAGGTGCTGTCTTTCACATCAGACATAAACCAAAGGTCTCAAGTTCTTAACCTTGTGGCAGCCCATATGGATGCCAAGGTAACAAGATCTCAAGACACCTGAAAATCAGAACTAATTTTACAGAAATTCAAATGCAAATGATGCAACCAAAAAGCAACTCACCATTATAGTA